>NC_056438.1:83810592-83950592 GCF_018296145.1 Oncorhynchus tshawytscha
ACCAGTTGCACAACAATCAGTATCCATCGTGATATTTTAAACAGTCCATAAAGCACTCAGGACGGCCCTGACAGAGAGAGGGCCGTAGTAGGTATTTTAATTTTTGGGTTCCCAGGTGCACGTTTTCAATCACCAGTTGCACAACAATCAGTATCCATCGTGATATTTTAAACAGTCCATAAAGCACTCAGGACGGCCCTGACAGAGAGAGGGCCGTAGTAGGGTGCTTCCATATCGGGCATTAATATGAGAATGACCCTTAAATGCATTTAGGACCATATTTTAATTTTTGGGTTCCCAGGTGCACGTTTTCAATCACCAGTTGCACAACAATCAGTATCCATCGTGATATTAAACAGTCCATAAAGCACTCAGGACGGCCCTGACAGAGAGAGGGCCGTAGTAGGGTGCTTCCATATCGGGCATTAATATGAGAATGACCCTTAAATGCATTTAGGACCATATTTTAATTTTTGGGTTCCCAGGTGCACGTTTTCAATCACCAGTTGCACAACAATCAGTATCCATCGTGATATTTTAAACAGTCCATAAAGCACTCAGGACGGCCCTGACAGAGAGAGGGCCGTAGTAGGGTGCTTCCATATCGGGCATTAATATGAGAATGACCCTTAAATGCATTTAGGACCATATTTTAATTTTTGGGTTCCCAGGTGCACGTTTTCAATCACCAGTTGCACAACAATCAGTATCCATCGTGATATTTTAAACAGTCCATAAAGCACTCAGGACGGCCCTGACAGAGAGAGGGCCGTAGTAGGGTGCTTCCATATCGGGCATTAATATGAGAATGACCCTTAAATGCATTTAGGACCATATTTTAATTTTTCCCAGGTTCCCAGGTTTCGTTTTCAATCACCAGTTGCACAACAATCAGTATCCATCGTGATATTTTAAACAGTCCATAAAGCACTCAGGACGGCCCTGACAGAGAGAGGGCCGTAGTAGGGTGCTTCCATATCGGGCATTAATATGAGAATGACCCTTAAATGCATTTAGGACCATATTTTAATTTTTGGGTTCCCAGGTGCACGTTTTCAATCACCAGTTGCACAACAATCAGTATCCATCGTGATATTTTAAACAGTCCATAAAGCACTCAGGACGGCCCTGACAGAGAGAGGGCCGTAGTAGGGTGCTTCCATATCGGGCATTAATATGAGAATGACCCTTAAATGCATTTAGGACCATATTTTAATTTTTGGGTTCCCAGGTGCACGTTTTCAATCACCAGTTGCACAACAATCAGTATCCATCGTGATATTTTAAACAGTCCATAAAGCACTCAGGACGGCCCTGACAGAGAGAGGGCCGTAGTAGGGTGCTCATATCGGGCATTAATATGAGAATGACCCTTAAATGCATTTAGGACCATATTTTAATTTTTTTAATTTTAGGTTCCCAGGTGCACGTTTTCAATCACCAGTTGCACAACAATCAGTATCCATCGTGATATTTTAAACAGTCCATAAAGCACTCAGGACGGCCCTGACAGAGAGAGGGCCGTAGTAGGGTGCTTCCATATCGGGCATTAATATGAGAATGACCCTTAAATGCATTTAGGACCATATTTTAATTTTTGGGTTCCCAGGTGCACGTTTTCAATCACCAGTTGCACAACAATCAGTATCCATCGTGATATTTTAAACAGTCCATAAAGCACTCAGGACGGCCCTGACAGAGAGAGGGCCGTAGTAGGGTGCTTCCATATCGGGCATTAATATGAGAATGACCCTTAAATGCATTTAGGACCATATTTTAATTTTTGTTCCCAGGTGCACGTTTTCAATCACCAGTTGCACAACAATCAGTATCCATCGTGATATTTTAAAACAGTCCATAAAGCACTCAGGACGGCCCTGACAGAGAGAGGGCCGTAGTAGGGTGCTTCCATATCGGGCATTAATATGAGAATGACCCTTAAATGCATTTAGGACCATATTTTAATTTTTGGGTTCCCAGGTGCACGTTTTCAATCACCAGTTGCACAACAATCAGTATCCATCGTGATATTTTAAACAGTCCATAAAGCACTCAGGACGGCCCTGACAGAGAGAGGGCCGTAGTAGGGTGCTTCCATATCGGGCATTAATATGAGAATGACCCTTAAATGCATTTAGGACCATATTTTAATTTTTGGGTTCCCAGGTGCACGTTTTCAATCACCAGTTGCACAACAATCAGTATCCATCGTGATATTTTAAACAGTCCATAAAGCACTCAGGACGGCCCTGACAGAGAGAGGGCCGTAGTAGGGTGCTTCCATATCGGGCATTAATATGAGAATGACCCTTAAATGCATTTAGGACCATATTTTAATTTTTGGGTTCCGGTGCACGTTTTCAATCACCAGTTGCACAACAATCAGTATCCATCGTGATATTTTAAACAGTCCATAAAGCACTCAGGACGGCCCTGACAGAGAGAGGGCCCGTAGTAGGGTGCTTCCATATCGGGCATTAATATGAGAATGACCCTTAAATGCATTTAGGACCATATTTTAATTTTTGGGTTCCCAGGTGCACGTTTTCAATCACCAGTTGCACAACAATCAGTATCCATCGTGATATTTTAAACAGTCCATAAAGCACTCAGGACGGCCCTGACAGAGAGAGGGCCGTAGTAGGGTGCTTCCATATCGGGCATTAATATGAGAATGACCCTTAAATGCATTTAGGACCATATTTTAATTTTTGGGTTCCCAGGTGCACGTTTTCAATCACCAGGTGCACGGATGTATAGGGTCCCCCATGGATAAAAGGTCCGTATTAGGGTGCTCCCATAGCGGGCATGACTTTTTGGAACACCGCTCATGTAATTTTAGGTTCCCAGGTGCACGTTTTCAATCACCAGTTGCACGAAAAAAATAAAATATTAAACCTTCCATAAATCACTCAGGGCGGGCCCCCATTGATAGAGGGCCGTAGTAGGGTGCTTCCATAGCGGGCATGGGTATCTGGAACACCGTTAAGTCATTTAGAACCGTATTTTAACTTTTGGGTTACCAGGTGCCTATTTTCAATCACCAGGTGCACGGCTTTGATTTGATGATTTGATTTGATTTGATCTATAGGCATTCATGCTTTAGCTTAAAAAAAAAAGAGATTTTTTTGTTGGTGTTAGAGGTTTTATGATGCTTGTACCTAAACCAAAGTAGATCATTTTAAGATGGTTCTATAATCAGTTATGGTCTCTATAAGCTTCATTACGAGCTACAGGTCCTAAACCAGTTATGGTCTCTATAAGCTAAACAATATGTGGTCCTAAACCAGTTATGGTCTCTATACGCTACAATATGAGGTCCTAAACCAGTTATGGTCTCTATAAGCTTCAATATCAGGGCCTAAACCAGTTATGGTCTCTACTCTATAAGCTACAATATCAGGTCCTAAACCTAGAATGAAAGTGCATCCTTGTAGCTATGTGGGCTAATATAGTCAAAATATTTGCCTTGGGGTAAATTGAGCCAATGGCCATGGGTAAATTGAGCCAATGTCCTTGGGGTAAATTGAGCCAATGGCCATGGGGGAAGTTGAGCCAATGGCCATGGCGTAAATTGAGCCAATGGCCATGGGTAAATTGAGCCAATGGTCATGGGGTAAGTTGAGCCAATGGCCATGGGGTAAGTTGAGCCAATGGCCATGGGGGAAGTTGAGCCAATGGCCATGGGGGAAGTTGAGCCAATGGCCATGGCGTAAATTGAGCCAATGGTCATGGGGTAAGTTGAGCCAATGGCCATGGGGAAGTTGAGCCAATGGTCATGGGGAAGTTGAGCCAATGGTCATGGGGGAAGTTGAGCCAATGGCCATGGGGGAAGTTGAATGGCCAATGGCCAATGGGGGGAAGTTGAGCCAATGGCCATGGGGAAGTTGAGCCAATGGCCATGGGGGAAGTTGAGCCAATGGCCATGGGGGAAGTTGAGCCAATGGCCATGGGGGGAAGTTATCTCTGAGATATGAGGTAACAGGGCCTGGATTACGTTAAAAGTGTTGTTTTTTAAGTACAAAGGGGTTGTTAGGTGTTAAACCTGTGTTAAAAGATGCGTACAATATTAGAAGAGAAAAAGTGATTGTGTTGAATTGTGGGAAATAAAGATAGACATGGTTTTAAAAAGGTAGTAATATTTCATTGAGTACAGAAATTTGTAGATTTACCCTGTCCCGCGGCTCAACAACCCCATACCCGGGTTGTCCAAGAGACAACTTTGTGGAAAAGCTATGATTTCAAAACTGTAATGTTTCCAGAGATACACAACATCCTGAAATATATGTAGATATATATCTTTGTTAGAAATAATACTATATTTCCCTTGACAGAATGATGCTGAATGTAAAACAAATGGCTGAACTTACCCCAGTCTCCCTACAGTATCTTTTAAAAGATCTCTTAAATTCTAAAGGTATTATATTTTATATACTTACAGAAAGATACAGTATGAACACAAAACAAGAAACGTGTGTTAAGTGTTTGTTATGTTTTATTAATTTAAGCACCTCCCTTATCATTCTTTTAACTGTTAAATATATTCAGATCTAAATAGCTTTGTCCCAAAAGGTTCTACAGAACAAAGCAAAATGGCTTAGAAATGCAGTACTTCTGTTGTCACGGTAAAACCAACTGCACAACCGAACAAAATGTAAGGTACGGTGCTCATTTCAAGCCCCCCAAAATGTTAAAAAGATGACCATTATTTCAACCAAAAAAAGCAGTTGTTCAATATAAAATTGAGTATGTAAGTGAAAGTTGTATTATCGTCTGCTGCACCAATAGCAGTCCTTGTTAGTATAGCTATCAGATGTTAACGTTTATGTTATTTGGTCAGTTTCTTTCTTCTCCAGTCTCTGTGCTCCTCTGAGGAGGGAGGAGAGAGATGATTACCTCCTCAACTTCTATCAGTCTGTGTGCTCCTCTGAGGAGGGAGGAGAGAGATGATTACCTCCTCAACTTCTATCAGTCTCTGTGCTCCTCTGAGGAGGGAGGAGAGAGATGATTACCTCCTCAACTTCTATCAGTCTGTGTGCTCCTCTGAGGAGGGAGGAGAGAGATGATTACCTCCTCAACTTCTATCAGTCTCTGTGCTCCTCTGAGGAGGGAGGAGAGAGATGATTACCTCCTCAACTTCTATCAGTCTCTGTGCTCCTCTGAGGAGGGAGGAGAGAGATGATTCTCCTCAATTTCTATCAGTCTGTGTGCTCCTCTGAGGAGGGAGGAGAGAGATAAAATTTCTATCAGTCTGTCATTTTCAGTCATTTATTTGATATAGAAATAGTTAATAGATTTTGAATTGGGTTCAAAATGAACACCGTTAATTGCTCTGCTGTTGGTACACCCCCTAGTCGTTCTTTCCCCAGCTAGGGAGTGCTGTTTTCTGGGGGATACCTCTGTATCAGCTCTTCCACCTCCACTACCTCCATCACCAAGTCACGGATGGACTGCACACTACCCAATGGAACTGCTTCCTCCTCTCCCTCCATCCCCACTGTGTTAGCCCCAGAGCTCCACTACCCCAGAGCCTCCACTCTGCCTCCACACCCCCCAGAGCCTCTCCTCTGTCCCCTGCCTCCACTACACCCCCAGAGCCTCTCCTCTATCCCCTGCCTCCACTACACCCCCAGAGCCTCTCCTCTGTCCCCTGCCTCCACTACACCCCCAGAGCCTCTCCTCTATCCCCTGCCTCCACTACACCCTCCCCAGGCCCAGTCAGTGGAGTAGTAGCACCCCTTGTGATGTGACCAGGGTATTGCATGCAAGCAGGGCACCCTCGCTCTCAGTGACAGTAACGCTAGTGACGGAGGTAACTGCAGCTCTGTCCTCACTGCCTCCAGGCTGCATCTCTGATCCTGTGGGGTTAGGGTCAATCTGAGTCTGGGAGGCTGGTTTAGTGGAGTTAGGGTCATTCTGAGTCGGGCAGGCTGGTTCAGTGTCTCTGGCTTGGGTAGATGAGCTAGTTTGGACTGTACCACTAGCTTTAATTTCTGGAGGGGTGTCAGAGTGGACCAAATCACTGTCTACAGTTTCTATATGGGCGTTGGATGGGGCTGTACCAATGTGATGTGCTTCTGCCTCCTTACAAAGATGTTCTTCCTCCTCTTCCTTCTTGTCCACGGTGAAAGGTACAGATGCCCCCTCCTTCACCCCTGCAGGAGTTTTCAGGTAGACTGCTCTGTCTGTGGCTTGTCTCTGTCTCTGACCAGTGGAGAGCACCGTGGCCTCAGGAAGAATCATACTCACTGCTGACAGAGCCTCGACACACACCAACACACTGTCACTCACTGGGCTGTTTCTGGCTTTGTCTGTGTCTGGTTTGTCTTCAGTTCCTGGTGGTTGGGATGCTTTGGCTGTGTCTGTAACTTCCGGTATCTGGGGAGCTGGTTCAGCCACAGGAAGAGGAGGCTGGGGGGAGGCGGCATAAGGTGTGATTGTGGCCAAAGAGGCGTCATGATTGACTAAGGAAGCATCAGGTTTGGTTGAGGCAGCACCAGAGGGGTAATCACTTTCAGCAGAGGACATTTCAGGTAGAGGTGAAGGGGTATCAGGTAGAGGTGAAGGGGTATCAGGCTCTGCTACAGAGACATCAGCAGTATAGGTAAGTATATGTGCTGGGGCTGGGAGTGAGAGTGGGGCTGGATCTGGGTCTGGAGCCTCACTTTGTGGAGTTATGACAATGACAGGAGGAGTGAGGGCAGCCATATCTGGGACCACTGGGCCACCTTCCACCTCCAGCCTCCCAGCGCTAGAAGACAAGTTCTGCACCAGGGGAGAAGGTGCCCGCTCGGCCTGTCTGCTCAGCCCAGAGACAGCCATCTCGGCAGGGCTGGCGGGGGCGGAGAGGGGAGGGGTTCGACTCTCTGTCAGGCTGCTCTGGCTGACACTCTGCAGGTCAGTACTGTCCACCATCAAGTTGTTCTTCCTCAGACTGGCAGCTTCTTTCACCACTGGAGAAAATGAGAGACCGAAAGGGAGGAGAAAGAATTGATTAAGTTCATACAGGAGAAGCATACAGTACATACAATCAATTATGTCATACAGGGTATACAAGAGGGTAATGGTGCTATACAAGAGGGTAATGGTGCTATACAAGAGGGTAATGGTGTTATACAAGAGGGTAATGGTGCTATACATGGTATACAAGAGGGTAATGGTGTTATACAAGAGGGTAATGGTGCTATACATGGTATAAAAGAGGGTAATGGTGTTATACATGAGGGTAATGGTGCTATACATGGTATACAAGAGGGTAATGGTGTTATACAGAGTATACAAGAGGGTAATGGTGTTATACAGGAGGGTAATGGTGCTATACATGGTATACAAGAGGGTAATGGTGTTATACAAGAGGGTAATGGTGCTATACATGGTATACAAGAGGGTAATGGTGTTATACAAGAGGGTAATGGTGCTATACATGGTATACAAGAGGGTAATGGTGTTATACAAGAGGGTAATGCTATACATGGTATACAAGAGGGTAATGGTGCTATACAAGAGGGTAATGGTGCTATACAGGGTATACAAGAGGGTAATGGTGTTATACATGGTATACAAGAGGGTAATGGTGCTATACAAGAGGGTAATGGTGCTATACAAGAGGGTAATGGTGCTATACAAGAGGGTAATGGTGCTATACAAGAGGGTAATGGTGCTATACAAGAGGGTAATGGTGCTATACAGGGTATACAATAGGGTAATGGTGCTATACAAGAGGGTAATGGTGCTATACAGGGTATACAAGAGGGTAATGGTGTGAGGGTCATACAGGGTATACAAGAGGGTAATGGTGTCATACAGGGTATACAAGAGGGTAATGGTGCTATACAAGAGGGTAACAGCTATACAGGGTATACAAGAGGGTAATGGTGTCATACAGGGTATACAAGAGGGTAATGGTGCTATACAAGAGGGTAATGGTGCTATACAGGGTATACAAGAGGGTAATGGTGTCATACAGGGTATACAAGAGGGTAATGGTGCTATACAAGAGGGTAATGGTGCTATACAGGGTATACAAGAGGGTAATGGTGTTATACAGGGCATACAAGAGGGTAATGGTGCTATACATGGTATACAAGAGGGTAATGGTGTTATACAAGAGGGTAATGGTGCTATACATGGTATACAAGAGGGTAATGGTGTTATACAAGAGGGTAATGGTGCTATACATGGTATACAAGAGGGTAATGGTGTTATACAAGAGGGTAATGCTGCTATACATGGTATACAAGAGGGTAATGGTGCTATACAAGAGGGTAATGGTGCTATACAGGGTATACAAGAGGGTAATGGTGTTATACATGGTATACAAGAGGGTAATGGTGCTATACAAGAGGGTAATGGTGCTATACAAGAGGGTAATGGTGCTATACAAGAGGGTAATGGTGCTATACAAGAGGGTAATGGTGCTATACAAGAGGGTAATGGTGCTATACAGGGTATACAATAGGGTAATGGTGCTATACAAGAGGGTAATGGTGCTATACAGGGTATACAAGAGGGTAATGGTGCTATACAAGAGGGTAACGGTGCTATACAGGGTATACAAGAGGGTAATGGTGTCATATATACAAGAGGGTAATGGTGCTATACAAGAGGGTAACGGTATACAGGGTATACAAGAGGGTAATGGTGTCATACAGGGTATACAAGAGGGTAATGGTGCTATACAAGAGGGTAATGGTGCTATACAGGGTATACAAGAGGGTAATGGTGTCATACAGGGTATACAAGAGGGTAATGGTGCTATACAAGAGGGTAATGGTGCTATACAGGGTATACAAGAGGGTAATGGTGTTATACAGGGCATACAAGAGGGTAATGGTGCTATACATGGTATACAAGAGGGTAATGGTGCTATACAGAGTATACAAGAGGGTAATGGTGTTATACAAGAGGGTAATGGTGCTATACATGGTATACAAGAGGGTAATGGTGCTATACAAGAGGGTAATGGTGTCATACAGGGTATACAAGAGGGTAATGGTGCTATACAAGAGGGTAATGGTGCTATACAGGGTATACAAGAGGGTAATGGTGTCATACAGGGTATACAAGAGGGTAATGGTGCTATACAAGAGGGTAATGGTGCTATACAGGGTATACAAGAGGGTAATGGTGTCATACAGGGTATACAAGAGGGTAATGGTGCTATACAAGAGGGTAATGGTGCTATACAGGGTATACAAGAGGGTAATGGTGCTATACAAGAGGGTAATGGTGCTATACATGGTATACAAGAGGGTAATGGTGTTATACAAGAGGGTAATGGTGCTATACATGGTATACAAGAGGGTAATGGTGTTATACAAGAGGGTAATGGTGCTATACATGGTATACAAGAGGGTAATGGTGCTATACAAGAGGGTAATGGTGTCACACAGGGTATACAAGAGGGTAATGGTGTCAAGAGGGTAATGGTGCTATACATGGTATACAAGAGGGTAATGGTGTTATACATGAGGGTAATGGTGCTAGGGCATACAAGAGGGTAATGGTGCTATACATGGTATACAAGAGGGTAATGGTGTTATACAAGAGGGTAATGGTGCTATACAGGGTATACAAGAGGGTAATGGTGCTATACAGGGTATACAAGAGGGTAATGGTGTTATACAGGAGGGTAATGGTGCTATACAGAGTATACAAGAGGGTAATGATGTTATACAAGAGGGTAATGGTGTCATGCAGGGTATACAAGAGGGTAATGGTGTCATGCAGGGTATACAAGAGGGTAATGGTGTCATGCAGGGCATACAAGAGGGTAATGGTGTCATGCAGGGTATACAAGAGGGTAATGGTGCCATGCAGGGTATACAAGAGGGTAATGGTGTCATGCAGGGCATACAAGAGGGTAATGGTGTCATGCAGGGTATACAAGAGGGTAATGGTGTCATGCAGGGCATACAAGAGGGTAATGGTGTCATGCAGGGTATACAAGAGGGTAATGGTGTCATGCAGGGCATACAAGAGGGTAATGGTGTTATACAGGAGGGTAATGGTGCTATACAGGGTATACAAGAGGGTAATGGTGTCATGCAGAGCATACAAGAGGGTAATGGTGTTATACAGGAGGGTAATGGTGTTATACACTTCTATTACTGTCAGTAGAAAAGACAAGGGATGGGTTTTTAGTAACTTATTTTAGAACATGGGAGACCAAAAGGGAACACAGTGAAATGTGTTAATTTTTATATGCATTGGGTTGATAAGTGTTTGTCTCCTATACTTTAGTAGAATGGATTGGGTTGATAAAAGTTTGTCTCCTATACTTTAGTAGAATGGATTGGGTTGATAAGTAGTTGTCTCCTATACTTTAGTAGAATGGATTGGGTTGATAAGTGTTTGTCTCCTATACTTTAGTAGAATGGATTGGGTTGATAAGTAGTTGTCTCCTATACTTTAGTAGAATGGATTGGGTTGATAAGTGTTTGTCTCCTATACTTTAGTAGAATGGATTGGGTTGATAAGTAGTTGTCTCCTATACTTTAGTAGAATGGATTGGGTTGATAAGTGTTTGTCTCCTATACTTTAGTAGAATGGATTGGGTTGATAAGTGGTTGTCTCCTTTAGTAGAATGGATTGGGTTGATAAATGGTACAGGTATTCCCCAACTGGGGTACCCCCAGGTATTCCCCAACTGGGGTACCCCAGGTATTCCCAACTGGGTTACCTCCAGGTATTCCCCAACTGGGGTACCCCCAGGTAGTCCCAAACTGGGGTACCCCAGGTATTCCCCAACTGGGGTACCTCCAGGTATTCCCCAACTGGGGTACCCCAGGTAGTCCCAAACTGGGGTACCCCCAGGTATTCCCAAACTGGGGTACCCCAGGTATTCCCAACTGGGGTACCCCCAGGTAGTCCCAAACTGGGGTACCCCAGGTAGTCCCAAACTGGGGTACCCCCAGGTATTCCCAAACTGGGGTACCCCCAGGTAAATCCCAAACTAAAAAAATAACATTTATATTTTCCAACTGGGGTACCCCAGGTATTTAAACTGGGGTACCCCCAGGTAGTCCCAAACTGGGGTACCCCAGGTAGTCCCAAACTGGGGTACATTTGGGTAAATTTATGTGGCTCACATAAAAAAATAACATTTATATTTTCCAATGGGGCTCTACATTTGGGTGAGGTTTATGGGGCTCTACATTTGGGTGAGGTTTATGGGGCTCTACATTTGGGTGAGGTTTATGGGGCTCTACGTTTGGGTGAGGTTTATGGGGCTCTACATTTGGGTGAGGTTTATGGGGCTCTACATTTGGGTGGGGTTTATGGGGCTCTACATTTGGGTGAGGTTTATGGGGCTCTACATTTGGGTGAGGTTTATGGGGCTCTACATTTGGGTGGGGTTTATGGGGCTCTACGTTTGGGTGGGGTTTATGGGGCTCTACATTTGGGTGAGGTTTATGGGGCTCTACATTTGGGTGAGGTTTATGGGGCTCTACATTTGGGTGAGGTTTATGGGGCTCTACATTTGGGTGAGGTTTATGGGGCTCTACATTTGGGTGGGGTTTATGGGGCTCTACATTTGGGTGGGGTTTATGGGGCTCTACATTTGGGTGGGGTTTATGGGGCTCTACATTTGGGTGAGGTTTATGGGGCTCTACATTTGGGTGGGGTTTATGGGGCTCTACATTTGGGTGGGGTTTATGGGGCTCTACATTTGGGTGAGGTTTATGGGGCTCTACGTTTGGGTGAGGTTTATGGGGCTCTACATTTGGGTGAGGTTTATGGGGCTCTACATTTGGGTGAGGTTTATGGGGCTCTACATTTGGGTGAGGTTTATGGGGCTCTACATTTGGGTGAGGTTTATGGGGCTCTACATTTGGGTGAGGTTTATGGGGCTCTACATTTGGGTGAGGTTTATGGGGCTCTACATTTGGGTGAGGTTTATGGGGTCTACATTTGGGTGAGATTTATGGGGCTCTACATTTGGGTGAGGTTTATGGGGCTCTACATTTGGGTGAGGTTTATGGGGCTCTACATTTGGGTGGGGTTTATGGGGCTCTACATTTGGGTGAGGTTTATGGGGCTCTACATTTGGGTGAGGTTTATGGGGCTCTACATTTGGGTGGGGTTTATGGGGCTCTACGTTTGGGTGAGGTTTATGGGGCTCTACATTTGGGTGAGGTTTATGGGGCTCTACATTTGGGTGAGGTTTATGGGGCTCTACATTTGGGTGAGGTTTATGGGGCTCTACATTTGGGTGAGGTTTATGGGGCTCTACATTTGGGTGGGGTTTATGGGGCTCTACATTTGGGTGAGGTTTTTTTCCTCTCGCCTGAGTAGCTTCGTTTCACTGCCAAAAATAAAATCTAACCATCTACCGTTCAGCGAAATAACAACACAATGTCAAATACAGGAAGCCTAGTCAAATAGTTAACATCCAATCCCATTAACCGTTTCTCATCCAATCACATTAACCGTTACTCATCCAATCACATTAACCGTTACTCATCCAATCACATTAACCGTTACTCATCCAATCACATTAACCATTACTCTCTCACAGGAAACCTTCCCTCTTGCTCAGACATTTAGAAATGAAACATGACAGTTTGAAAAATAAGCCACAGGAGTTCTTTGAGCGAGAATAAAGATGTCTTTTGAGTAGTAAGACATGTATAAAAGCAACAGAATCCATTAATAAGAAGGGTCTGGAAGCATCTTGTCACGGCCGTCATATGGAGGAGACCAAGGCGCAGCGTGTTAAGCGTACATACTTCTTTAATGAAAGAACGAAAACTGAACACTGAACAAACTATACAAAACAACAAAACGAACCGTGAAGCTACTATGGCTAGTGCAGACAGGCAACTAAACATAGAATAAGAACCCACAAACTACCCAAGGAATATGGCTACCTAAATATGGTCCCCAATCAGAGACAACGATAATCAGCTGCCTCTGATTTAGAAACAATCTAGGCAACCATAGACATATAAACACCTAGACTTACAAAAACCCCTGGACATACAAAAAACCGAAACAATACATAAACTAAACAAACCACCCTCGTCACACCTTGACCTAACCAAAATAATAAAGAAAACTAAGATTAGGTAGTGACACATCTTATATGGTGAGCTACCGGCAAGGACAGGCAAGCTCCATACTATTGTGGAGGACTTCATTCTTCCTGCTGCTGCGGATATGGCTGGGACAATGCTGGGGGAAAAGGCTCAAAAACTATACAGACAATGTCTTCATCAAACAACACTGTTTCTTGGGTCCACTGCAGCATCCACCGAGAGTCTCTTGGGTAGACTACAGCATCCACCAAGAGGCTCTTGGGTACACTGCAGCATCCACCGAGAGGCTCTTGCTGCCAAGGGAATGCTTGACAGCTTGAAAGATGTTTTAGACACTGCAGTGAAAATGGTTAACTTGTTAAAGCAAAAGGCCCCTGAACTCTCCTGTATTTTATGTATTATGCACTGATATCGGCAGTGACCACGTAACGCTTTTACAACAGCCAGTAAGCTGGTTTTCAAGGGGCAAAGTATTGACACGTTGTTTTTAAATTAAGAGACGAGGTTAAAGTTTTCTTTGCTGACCATAATTTTCACTTATCTGACCGCTTGCATGATGATGAGTTTCTCACACGACTGGCCTACTTGGGTGATGTTGTTTCTCGCCTAACTGATCTGAATCTAGGATTACAGGGACTCTCCGCAACTATATTCAATCTGCGGGACAAAATTGAGGCTATGATTGTCACTGACCATCTCGAATCCCACCGTACCTTCTCCGCTGTGCAATCTGGTTTCCGAGCCGGTCACGGGTGCACCTCAGCAACACTCAAGGTACTAAACGATATCATAACCGCCATCGATAAAAGACAGTACTGTGCAGCCGTCTTCATTGACCTTGCCAAGGCTTTCGACTCTGTCAATCACCATATTCTTATCGGCAGACTCAGTAGCCTCGGTTTTTCGGATGACTGCCTTGCCTGGTTCACCAATTACTTTGCAGACAGAGTTCAGTGTGTCAAATCGGAGGGCATGCTGTCCGGTCCTCTGGCAGTCTCTATGGGGTGCCACAGGGTTCAATTCTCGGGCCGACTCTTTTCTCTGTATATATCAATGACGTTGCTCTTGCTGCGGGCGATTCCCTGATCCACCTCTACGCAGACGACACCATTCTATATACTTTCGGCCCGTCATTGGACACGGTGCTATCCAACCTCCAAACAAGCTTCAATGCCATACAACACTCCTTCCGTGGCCTCCAACTGCTCTTAAACGCTAGTAAAACCAAATGCATGCTTTTCAACCGATCGCTCCCTGCACCCGCATGCCCGACTAGCATCACCACCCTGGATGGTTCCGACCTTGAATATGTGGACATCTATAAGTACCTAGGTGTCTGGCTAGACTGCAAACTCTCCTTCCAGACTCATATCAAACATCTCCAATCGAAAATCAAATCAAGAGTCGGCTTTCTATTCCGTAACAAAGCCTCCTTCACTCACGCTGCCAAGCTTACCCTAGTAAAACTGACTATCCTTCCGATCCTCGACTTCGGCGATGTCATCTACAAAATGGCTTCCAACACTCTACTCAGCAAACTGGATGCAGTCTATCACAGTGCCATCCGTTTTGTCACTAAAGCACCTTATACCACCCACCACTGCGACCTGTATGCTCTAGTCGGCTGGCCCTCATTACATATTCGTCGCCAGACCCACTGGCTCCAGGTCATCTACAAGTCCATGCTAGGTAAAGCTCCGCCTTATCTCAGTTCACTGGTCACGATGGCAACACCCATCCGTAGCACGCGCTCCAGCAGGTGTATCTCACTGATCATCCCTAAAGCCAACACCTCATTTGGCCGCCTTTCGTTCCAGTACTCTGCTGCCTGTGACTGGAACGAATTGCAAAATCGCTGAAGTTGGAGACTTTTATCTCCCTCACCAACTTCAAACATCAGCTATCTGAGCAGCTAACCGATCGCTGCTGCTGTACATAGTCTATTGGTAAATAGCCCACCCATTTTCACCTACCTCATCCCCATACTGTTTTTATTTATTTACTTGCTCTTTGCACACCAATATCTCTACCTGTACATGACCATCTGATCATTTATCACTCCAGTGTTAATCTGCAAAATTGTAATTATTCGCCTACCTCCTCATGCCTTTTGCACACATTGTATATAGACTCCCCCTTTGTTTTCTACTGTGTTATTGACTTGTTAATTGTTTATTCCATGTGTAACTCTGTGTTGTCTGCTCACACTGCTATGCTTTATCTTGGCCAGGTCGCAGTTGCAAATGAGAACTTGTTCTCAACTGGCCTACCTGGTTAAATAAAGGTGAAATAAAAAAATAAATTAAAAAAAAAAAAGAAGTTGGAACTCTTCTCTGTCTACATTAACAAGGACAACACAGGTCTTTCCATCATTGAACTCAAGCCATAGGACAATGTCAAATGCGAAGCACCTGAGTGAGCTGGGTGCACAATTACGCAGGTACTTTCCCGAAACGGATGACACAAACAACTGGATTCGTTATCCCTTTCATGCTCTGCCTCCAGTCCACTTACCGATATCTGAGAGTCTCATCGAAATTGCTACAAGTAGTTCTGTGAAAATTTAATTTAATCAGATGCCACTGCCAGATTTCTGGATAGGGCCGTGCTCAGAGTTTCTTGCCTTGGCAAATCGCGTTGTTAAGATGCCCTTTGCAACCACGTACCTATGTGAGAGTGCATTCTCGGCCCTCACTAGCATGGAAACTAAATACAGGCACAGACTGTGTGTGGAAAATGATTTAAGACTGAGACTCTCTCCAATACAACTCAACATTGCAGTGTTATGTGCATCCTTTCAAGCACACCCTTCTCATTAACCTGTGGTGAGTTATTCACTATTTTTGATGAACAATTAAGGTTTGATATGTAAGATGGTTAAATAAAGAGCTAAATGATTGATTATTATTATTTGTGCCCTGGTCCTATAAGAGCTCTGTCACTTCCCACGAGCCGGATTGTGACAAAACTCACACTCATTCTTATGTTTAATAAATGCATCGTATAGTGTGTGTGTGGCAGGTTTACAATGATGGCAAAACACATGGCTGTATATATAAAGAGAATCCTGGTCCCTGGATGACAGACAGAAGCAGGTAAACTCACCTTTGTCCACCTCGATGGTCAGAATGTTCAGTAGAATATCTTCATAAACGTTTTCCACTTTGATGAAGTTGGTGTAATCAGCAAAGATGTACTGGTCCAACTTCTGCAGGTCCTGTAAAGTGTTGGTTTCGCGGTTTATATTCTGATGAACTAACAGTACCTGCTCCAACGTTACTTTAATTTGATAGGGTGAGATGTGGATGGACTGAGACCATCAGCCCTGGGACATCTCTAGCATATAATGACTGATATAAAGAGACAAAAGGTTACCAGCGTACATACCGGTTTGTGTGCCGGAGCCAGGTTCCTCCTGATAGCAGGAAGGGTGATGTCAACCAGAGCCTCCTGAAAGATCCTCTTCCTCACCGTGCTACTGTCATGGTCATATTGCTGCAGGGAACAACCACAGAACAAGAATGTTAAGCTACAGTCAGAAGGCAGGAGGTATGAAGCTACAGACAGAAGGCAGGAGGTGTGAAGCTACAGACAGAAGGCAGGAGGTACGTCAGAAGACTACAGACAGAAGGCAGGAGGTGTGAAGCTACAGACAGAAGGCAGGAGGTATGAAGCTCTGTCTGTTATCTCACCTTGAGGACTCTGAGCTTTGCTTTCTCCATGGCTGAGGTGAGTTTGGAAGAGTTGTCTTTCAGTGAGCTCTGGAGGAGCAATTTAAAGGTGTACACGGCATTCTCTATCAGCTACAACACAGAAACACACAGCATTCTCCATCAGCTACAACACATAACCACACAGCATTCTCCATCAGCTACAACACAGAAACACACAGCATTCTCCATCAGCTACAACAAGACAGAACCACACAGCATTCTCTATCAGCTACAACACAGAACCACACAGCATTCTCCATCAGTTACAACACAGAACCACACAGCATTCTCTATCAGCTACAACACAAAACCACACAGCATTCTCCATCAGTTACAACAAGACAGAACCACACAGCATTCTCTATCAGCTACAACACAGAACCACACAGCATTCTCTATCAGCTACAACACAGAACCACACAGCATTCTCCATCAGTTACAACACAGAACCACACAGCATTCTCTATCAGCTACAACACATAACCACACATCATTCTCCATCAGTTACAACAACACAGAACCACACAGCATTCTCTGTCAGCTTCAACACAGAACCACAGCATTCTCTACCAGCAACAACACAGAACCACACAGCATTCTCCATCAGTTACAACAAGACATAACCACACAGCATTCTCTATCAGCTACAACACAGAACCACACAGCATTCTCTATCAGCTACAACACAGAACCACACATCATTCTCTGTCAGCTACAACACAGAACCACACAGCATTCTCTATCAGCTACAACACAGAACCACACAGCATTCTCCATCAGTTACAAGCCATAACCACACAGCATTCTCTGT
Organism: Oncorhynchus tshawytscha; assembly: GCF_018296145.1. Taxonomy (NCBI): domain Eukaryota; kingdom Metazoa; phylum Chordata; class Actinopteri; order Salmoniformes; family Salmonidae; genus Oncorhynchus; species Oncorhynchus tshawytscha. The sequence goes on from NC_056438.1 coordinate 83,828,157, forward strand.
CAGCTACAACACAGAACCACACAGCATTCTCTATCAGCTACAACACAGAACCACACAGCATTCTCCATCAGTTTCAACAAGACAGAACCACACAGTATTATCCTTCAGCTGCAAGACAGAAACACACAGCATTCTCCATCAGTTTCAACAAGACAGAACCACACAGTATTATCCTTCAGCTGCAAGACAGAAACACACAGCATTCTCCATCAGCTACAACAAGACAGAACCACACAGCATTCTCCATCAGCTACAACAAGACATAACCACACAGCATTCTCCATCAGCTACAACAAGACAGAAACACATAGGATAACATCTCATCCAAATCTGAGATGTGAGGAAATGGTATGTTGTAGAATATACAGAAAAGAGATTAACGACAGAGTTAGTTTTTTGTCGAGTCTAGGTCTACTTATGACATGTCCTACAGTATCTGTCTAACCTGTTGCATGTCTATCTGTACGCTGTGGATCAGAACTAACCTGTTGCATGTCTATCTGTACACTGTGGATCAGAACTAACCTGTTGCATGTCTATCTGTACGCTGTGGATCAGAACACAGAACCTCCTGTCTCAGCCTCCAGTATTTATGCTGCAGTAGTTAATGTGTCGGGGGGCTAGGGTCAGTTTGTTATATCTGGAGTACCTCTCCTGTCCTATTCGGTGTCCTATGTGAATCTAAGTGTGCGTTCTCTAATTCTCTCCTTCTCTCTCTCTCGGAGGACCTGAGCCCTAGGACCATGCCCCAGGACTACCTGACATGATGACTCCTTGCTGTCCCCAGTCCACCTGGCCGTGCTGCTGCTCCAGTTTCAACTGTTCTGCCTTATTATTATACGACCATGCTGGTCATTTATGAACATTTGAACATCTTGGCCGTGTTCTGTTATAATCTCCACCCGGCACAGCCAGAAGAGGACTGGCCACCCCAGATAGCCTGGTTCCTCTCTAGGTTTCTTCCTAGGTTTTGGCCTTTCTAGGGAGTTTTTCCTAGCCACCGTGCTTCTACACCTGCATTGCTTGCTGTTTGGGGTTTTAGGCTGGGTTTCTGTACAGCACTTTGAGATATCAGCTGATGTACGAAGGGCTATATAAATACATTTGATTTGATTTTGATTTGAACTAACCTGTTGCATGTCTATCTGTACGCAGTGGATCAGAACTAACCTGTTGCATGTCTATCTGTACGCTGTGGATCAGAACTAACCTGTTGCATGTCTATCTGTACGCAGTGGATCAGAACTAACCTGTTGCATGTCTATCTGTACGGTGTGGATCAGAACTAACCTGTTGCATGTCTATCTGTACGCTGTGGATCAGAACTAACCTGTTGCATGTCTATCTGTACGGTGTGGATCAGAACTAACCTGTTGCATGTCTATCTGTACACTGTGGATCAGAACTAACCTGTTGCATGTCTATCTGTACGCTGTGGATCAGAACTAACCTGTTGCATGTCTATCTGTACGGTGTGGATCAGAACTAACCTGTTGCATTGTCTATCTGTACACTGTGGATCAGAACTAACCTGTTGCATTGTCTATCTGTACGCTGTGGATCAGAACTAACCTGTTGCATGTCTATCTGTACACTGTGGATCAGAACTAACCTGTTGCATGTCTATCTGTACGCTGTGGATCAGAACTAACCTGTTGCATGTCTATCTGTACACTGTGGATCAGAACTAACCTGTTGCATGTCTATCTGTACGCTGTGGATCAGAACTAACCTGTTGCATGTCTATCTGTACGCTGTGGATCAGAACTAACCTGTTGCATGTCTATCTGCGTGCAGTGGATCAGACGAACTGAGTTGGAGAACTTGAAGCGATGCCTGAGTTCCTGAAGCTGTTCTGTCAGGACCTCCACTTTCTGGTAACACTCTTCCAGACTTGCCTGACACATCTGACCCAGCGCCTGAGGAGAGAGAAAGAGAGAGAGAGGCAACACACGCTATAACACACATACTATTAGACATTAGCGTGATTCACCTCAAGCAATAAGATTATTTGTTGTTCACGCTTCAGTTGTTCACTCTTATGCGAGGGAACTTGACCATCTTTTGCTCCACCAACACCTTCTTACCTGGTTTAACCCCTCCTGCCCCGCTCCCTCGGGGAAGCCCAGGCAGAGAGTGTTTATCTCCCCCTCCAGGAGAAGCCGGACCCCCTGGAAGCCCCCCGTCACCGGAGACATCAGCTCTTCCAAGATGGACGCCAGGTACGGAGACACGTTCTCACTGCAGAACTTTGCAGCTGGATCACTGACGGAGGCTGTGGGGACCAAGATGGAACAACCGTTTAGATATAGTAATCCCATGTCTGCTCATAACTGTTGCTTTTTCATTCATTCAGGTCCCACAATATCCTGCCTCAGATCCTAAGGTGTTAGTTCTTTGTTACTAAGGTTTCTCCTTTACACCACAATGCATTCTCGACCCGTGTTTGACGCCAGGCTACCACATCTGTAGATCCCCATCATGGTATTGTACCTTGTAGCTTGGCCTGCAGGAAGGTTCTAGAACTGGCTATCTGGTCCATATCAGAGCGAAGCAGAGCTTCATGAGACCTGGCTGTCTCTTTACACTCCTCCTTCAGTCCCTTCAGACCCTCCCTCAGCTGATCCTGGACCAGGTGGTACGCGGCTTCCAACGTCTGGGGGGACAACAGAACACAGCTGAGTACAGAATGTATAGACCCCCTGTTAGCTGATCCAGGACCAGGTTATAGACTGCCTCCAACGTCTGAACATCAGGGGGCAGTATAGAGCAGATATCACTACAGGACGACAGAACACAGCTGAGTACAGAATGTATAGACCCTCTGTTAGCTGATCCAGGACCAGGTTATAGACTGCCTCCAACGTATGGGGGGACAACAGAACATAGCTGAGTACAGAATGCATAGACCCTCTGTTAGCTGATCCAGGACCAGGTTACAGACTGAACATCAGGGGGCAGTATAGAGCAGAGAACCCTACAGGACGACAGAACTCAGAGCTGAAGAACCAGTTCACTATAACATTACCGTAGGACTTTCTGAATAAAGGATCTGAGACGTTCATTCACTCACGGTGAACCAGACTCTCTTCCTCCCTGCTTTCTTTCCCTTTAGTCTGGCCAGCAGTTCTGTCTGTAGAGAGGGTTGTAGCTCCTCCAAAACCAGATTGGCGAGGACCTGGAAAACAGAAAGACAAAATGAGTTACATCGTACCGTGATCTGGACGCACTACACAGCTGTAAGACAATGATAAACACGACTGATCTACTGAGCTCATTGTTAACAACTGGTTGAACTTCAGCATCAGCAAGGAAAAGTCCGACTATAAATGTCTCTCCAATGTTTCTTTGTGATGAGAGACTGGAGTCCAACCCAAACAATGTCTGAGTCTGAAGCAGAAGTGTTTCCCGGTCTCTGACTGAGCTTTCTTAGTTGAGACAAACCTGGACCAACCGGTAATCTGGACAAACCTGGACCAACCGGTAATCTGGACAAACCTGGACCAACCGGTAATCTGGACAAACCTGGACCAACCGGTAATCTGGACAAACCTGGACCAACCGGTAATCTGGACAGAGCTGGACCAACCGGTAATCTGGACAGAGCTAGACCAACCGGTAATCTGGACAGAGCTGGACCTGCCGGTAATCTGGACAAACCTGGACCAGCCGGTAATCTGGACAGAGCTGGACCAACCGGTAATCTGAACAGAGCTGGACCTACCGGTAATCTGGACAAACCTGAACCAGTCGGTAATCTGGACAGACCAAGGGTTTTTATTTATTTTGAATATTTTCTACATTGTAGAATAATATATATGGAATCATGTAGTAACCAACAAAGTACATAAAGGCTAGCCGCCATCAAGACAGGGGTGGCTACTTTGAAGAATCTCAAACCTCAAATATATTTTAGTTAACACTTTTTTAGTTACTACATGATTCCATATGTGTTATTTCATAGTTTTGATGTCTTCACTATCATTCTACAATGTAAAAAATAGTAAAAATAATGAAAAACCCTTGAATGAGTAGGTGTGTCCAAACTTTTGACTGGTACTGTATATACAGTATATATATATATACATTTTATTTTTTATATTTTTATATTTCCTTTATTATGTTCTCCTAACCCTACCACCCCTTCCCTAATTGGAGTAAACTAGAGGACAACGACACTTAGGCTTCTACTTCCAGCCTATACATACTCTATACTGTACATGTTACATAGTATGTTTAACTCTTAAGTCATATCCCAGTTTACCTATTTGCTTATGGGCTTGGCTACAACTAGCGACTTGTTTTTTAGCAAAAAATAATTGAAAATATTTGGAATTTTATAAAATGTTATTTCGAAAATGTTTAAAAAATGTATAAACTTTGTTAATCACATTGATTTTTCCACAAATATATGGTATTTTCCAGTAAATAACCCTTCCTCATATGCAAAAATAATAATAATGGTTCCACATATCTCCCTAACCCCTGACAAGAACCCCTTCATTTTTCTTTGTGTGTGTAAACAGGCGAACCTGCGACCCATCAAACGTTATTTTCCTCATCAATCTTTTTAAACAATGTGTTAATTGGTAGTCTAGTTGAGAACAAGTTCTCCTTTACAACTGTGACCTGGTCAAGAATAAGGCAAAGCAGTTTGACACAAACAACACAGAGTTACACATGGAATAAACAAACATGCAGTCAATAGAAAAATATAAATATATACATATATAGTGTGAGCAAATGAGGTAGGATAAGGGAGTTAAGGCAATACATAGGGGCGAAGTCAATACAACATAGCAAGTAAAACACTGGAATGGTAGATGTGCAGTAGATGAATGTGCAAAGGAGCCAAATAAATAAATAAATAAATAAGAACCTGATCGAACATCTCTGGAGAAACGTGAAAATAGAAACGTGAAAATAGCTGTGCAGCGACGCTCCCCATCCAACCTGACAGAGGGTGAGAGGATCTGCAGAGAGGAATGGGAGAAACTCCCCAAATACAGGTGTACCAAGCTTGTAGCGTCATACCCATCATACTCGGGGCTGTAATCGCTGCCAATGGTGCTTCAACAAAGTACTGAGTAAAGGGTCTGAATACTGCTGAGTAAAGGGTCTGAATACTGCTGAGTAAAGGGTCTGAATACTGCTGAGTAAAGGGTCTGAATACTGCTGAGTAAAGGGTCTGAATACTACTGAGTAAAGGGTCTGAATACTACTGAGTAAAGGGTCTGAATACTACTGAGTAAAGGGTCTGAATACTACTGAGTAAAGGGTCTGAATACTACTGAGTAAAGGGTCTGAATACTACTGAGTAAAGGGTCTGAATACTGCTGAGTAAAGGGTCTGAATACTACTGAGTAAAGGGTCTGAATACTACTGAGTAAAGGGTCTGAATACTACTGAGTAAAGGGTCTGAATACTACTGAGTAAAGGGTCTGAATACTACTGAGTAAAGGGTCTGAATACTACTGAGTAAAGGGTCTGAATACTACTGAGTAAAGGGTCTGAATACTACTGAGTAAAGGGTCTGAATACTGATTTAAATGTGATATTTCAGTTTTTCATTCATATAAATTTGCAAAAATGTTTACAAACCTGTTTTTACTTTGTGTGTAGATTGATGAAGGGAATTTTTTATTTTATTTTTAATTTCAGAATAAGGCTGTAACGTAACAAAATGTGGAAAGAGTCAAGGGGTCTGAATACTTTCCGAATGCAGTGTAATTGGAACAGGAAGTGTAAACTCTAATATAGCCTATTAGCTAGAAAGATAACGGCAAACATATTTTCCACATTGGTAGCCTATTTGAGGGTGCCTTTTCAAAACCTACGTCAGATACTCCGGTGAGTGTAAGTGGGTCAATATCAGGAGTTGAGAAATACATTTGTCATTATTATATTTTAGTAATTTAGCACTTTAGCACTAGCATTTAACACTCATATCCACTCATATAAATAAGGGGTCCAGCTTTGAACGACGTGCAGCTTATAAAGGCTTCACAAAGCTACATAAGTGCACAAATCATTTATAACCGTATGTCATGCTTTATAAAGGCTTCACGAAGCTACATAAGTGCACAAATCATTTATAACCGTATGTCATGCTTTATAAAGGCTTCACGAAGCTACATAAGTGCTCAAATCATTTATAATCGTATGTCACGCTTTATAAAGGGTTCATAGATGTGGCATAACTGTGTGACATATGCGCCAATGTTAAATGTGACATAAGCCACTTGGTCAAATATGACATAAACAATAAACTTCCATTTGTGAGCGTAAGGTTGGTTGGGATAAAGTTGGTGCCCAATTTAGAATGTGTAAGTGTGAACACTTGCTTAGCCCCAGGCTCAGGAGGCTCTTAGCCCTGTGCTCAGGAGGCTCTTAGCCCTGTGCTCAGGAGGCTCTTAGCCCTGTGCTCAGGAGGCTCTTAGCCCTGTGCTCAGGAGGCTCTTAGCCCTGTGCTCAGGAGGCTCTTAGCCCTGTGCTCAGGAGGCTCTTAGCCCTGTGCTCAGGAGGCTCTTAGCCCCATGCTCAGGAGGCTCTTAGCCCTGTGCTCAGGAGGCTCTTAGCCCTGTGCTCAGGAGGCTCTTAGCCCTGTGCTCAGGAGGCTCTTAGCCCTGTGCTCAGGAGGCTCTTAGCCCCGTGCTCAGAAGGCTCTTAGCCCCGTGCTCAGGAGGCTCTTAGCCCCGTGCTCAGGAGGCTCTTAGCCCTGTGCTCAGGAGGCTCTTAGCCCTGTGCTCAGGAGGCTCTTAGCCTTGTGCTCAGGAGGCTCTTAGCCCTGTGCTCAGGTGTGAACGCGCCTTTTTGAGTATTTCTGGTGCAGCACAGACCTTATCCAGATGGTGACAAAGGCATTTCTTAAAAGACCTACTAACTTTCTTTGTTGTTACTTTTAAGGTTGGAACCAACATGCAGTACCTCATGCAGGAAGAGAGGCAAGAACCATCCATCTGCCAGCTCAGAGACCAGCTACACTATTCACAGCCCTGTGTAATGTTCTATATAGGAGAGGTAAGGGACCAGCTACACTATTCACAGCCCTGTGTAATGTTCTATATAAGAGAGGTAAGGGACCAGCTCAGGGACCAGCTACACTATTCACAGCCCTGTGTAATGTTATATATAAGAGAGGTAAGGGACCAGCTACACTATTCACAGCCCTGTGTAATGTTCTATATAGGAGAGGTAAGGGACCAGCTACACTATTCACAGCCCTGTGTAATGTTCTATATAAGAGAGGTAAGGGACCAGCTACACTATTCACAGCCCTGTGTAATGTTCTATATAAGAGAGGTAAGGGACCAGCTCAGGGACCAGCTACACTATTCACAGCCCTGTGTAATGTTTTATATAAGAGAGGTAAGGGACCAGCTCAGGGACCAGCTACACTATTCACAGCCCTGTGTAATGTTTTATATAAGAGAGGTAAGGGACCAGCTCAGGGACCAGCTACACTATTCACAGCCCTGTGTAATGTTCTATATAAGAGAGGTAAGGGACCAGCTACACTATTCACAGCCCTGTGTAATGTTTTATATAAGAGAGGTAAGGGACCAGCTCAGGGACCAGCTACACTATTCACAGCCCTGTGTAATGTTCTATATAGGAGAGGTAAGGGACCAGCTACACTATTCACAGCCCTGTGTAATGTTTTATATAAGAGAGGTAAGGGACCAGCTCAGGGACCAGCTACACTATTCACAGCCCTGTGTAATGTACTATATAAGAGAGGTAAGGGACCAGCTACACTATTCACAGCCCTGTGTAATGTTCTATATAAGAGAGGTAAGGGACCAGCTACACTATTCACAGCCCTGTGTAATGTTCTATATAAGAGAGGTAAGGGACCAGCTACACTATTCACAGCCCTGTGTAATGTTCTATGTTCAGCTCATCCTTCAGCACATGTTTATATCATATTCAACATGATGGGTTATGTCACATTTGACATAGGTGGTTATGTCACATTTATGAACCCTTTATAAAGCATGACATACGGTTATGAACTCAGCAAAAAAAGAAACGTCCCTTTTTCAGGACCCTGTCTTTCAAAGATAATTCATAAAAATCCAAATAACTTCACAGATCTTCATTGTAAAGGGTTTAAACACTGTTTCCCATGCTTGTTCAATGGACCATAAACAATGAATGAACATGCACCTGTGGAACGGTCATTAAGACACTAACAGCTTACAGACGGTAGGCAATTAAGGTCACAGTTATGAAAACTTAGAGGACACTAAAGAGGCCTTTCTACTGACTCTGAAAAACACCAAAAGAAAGATACCCAGGGTCCCTGCTCATCTGCGTGAACGTGCCTTAGGCATGCTGCAAGGAGGCATGAGGACTGCAAATGTGGCCACTACCAAAAACATAACGAAGGCTGGTTACCACCAAAAATACAGTGAAGGCTGGTCACCACTAAAAACATAACGAAGGCTGGTCACCACTAGAAATACAGTGAAGGCTGGTCACCACCAAAAATACAGTGAAGGCTGGTCAAAAAACAGCCACCAAAAATACAGTGAAGGCTGGTCACCACTAAAAACATAACGGAGGCTGGTCACCACTAGAAATACAGTGAAGGCTGGTCACCACCAAAAATACAGTGAAGGCTGGTCACCACCAAAAATACAGTGAAGGCTGGTCACCACTAAAAACATAACAAAGGCTGGTCACCACCAAAAATACAGTGAAGGCTGGTCACCACTAAAAACATAACGAAGGCTGGTCACCATTAAAAATACAGCGAAGGGTGGTCACCACTAAAAACATAACAAAGGCTGGTCGCAATAAAAATACAGTTAAGGCTGGTCACCACTAAAAAAATAACAAAGGCTGGTCACCACCTAAAATACAGTGAAGGATGGTCACCACCAAAAATACAGTGAAAGCTGGTCACCACCAAAAACATAACGAAGGCTGGTCACCAACAAAAATACAGTGAAGGCTGGTCACCACCAAAAACATAATGAAGGCTGGTCACCACCAAAAACATAACAAAGGCTGGTCACCACCAAAAATACAGTAAAGGCTGGTCACCACCAAAAACATAACGAAGCTGGTCACCACCAAAAATACAGTAAAGGCTGGTCACCACCAAAAACATAACGAAGCTGGTCACCACCAAAAACATAACGAAGCTGGTCACCACCAAAAACATAACAAAGGCTGGTCACCACCAAAAATACAGTAAAGGCTGGTCACCACCAAAAACATAACGAAGCTGGTCACCACCAAAAACATAACGAAGGCTGGTCACCACCAAAAATACAGTAAATGCTGGTCACCACTAAAAATACAGTGAAGGGTGGTCACCGCTAAAAACATAACGAAGGCTGGTCACCACCAAAAATACAGTGAAGGCTGGACACCACTAAAAGCATAAAAAAGGCTGGTCACCACTAAAAACATAACGAAGGCTGGTCTCCACTAAAAACATAATGAAGGCTGGTCACCACCAAAAATACAGTGAAGGCTGGTCACCACCAAAAACATAACGAAGGCCGGTCACCACCAAAAATACAGTGAAGGCTGGTCACCACCAAAAACACAGTGAAGGTTGGTTACCACCAAAAATACAGTGAAGGCTGGTCACCACCAAAAACACAGTAAAGGTTGGTTACCACCAAAAACACAGTGAAGGCTGGTCACCACCAAAAATACAGTGAAGGCTGGTCACCACCAAAAATACAGTTAAGGTTGGTAACCACCAAAAACATGACGAAGGCTGGTCACCACTAAAAATACAGTGAAGGGTGGTCACCGCTAAAAACATAACGAAGGCTGGTCACCACAAAAAATACAGTGAAGGCTGGTCACCACTCAAAGCATAACAAAGGCTGGTCACCACTAAAAACATAACGAAGGCTGGTCTCCACTAAAAACATAATGAAGGCTGGTCACCACCAAAAATACAGTGAAGGCTGGTCACCACCAAAAACATAACGAAGGCTGGTCACCACCAAAAATACAGTGAAGGCTGGTCACCACTAAAAATACAGTGAAGGCTGGTCACGACTAAAAATACAGTGAAGGCTGTTCACCACCCAAAATACAGTGATGGCTGGTCACCACCAAAAACATAACGAAGGCTGGTCACCACCTAAAATACAGTGAAGGCTGGTCACCATCAAAAATACAGTGAAGCCTGGTCAACACCAAAAACATAACGAAGCTGGTCACCACCAAAAACATAATGAAGGCTGGTCACCACCAAAAATACACTAAAGGCTGGTCACCACCAAAAATACAGTGAAGGCTGGTCACCACCAAAAATACAGTGATGGCTGGTCACCACCAAAAACATAACGAAGGCTGGTCACCACTAAAAACATAATGAAGGCTGGTAACCACCAAAAACATGACGAAGGCTGGTCACCACAAAAAATACAGTGAAGGCTGGTCACCACTAAAAGCATAACAAAGGCTGGTCACCACTAAAAACATAACGAAGGCTGGTCTCCACGAAAAACATAATGAAGGCTGGTCACCACCAAAAATACAGTGAAGGCTGGTCACCACCCAAAATACAGTGATGGCTGGTCACCACCAAAAACATAACGAAGGCTGGTCACCACCTAAAATACAGTGAAGGCTGGTCACCATCACAAATACAGTGAAGGCTGGTCAACACCAAAAACATAACGGAAGGCTGGTCACCACCAAAAACATAATGAAGGCTGGTCAACCACCAAAAATACAGTAAAGGCTGGTCACCACCAAAAATACAGTGAAGGCTGGTCACCACCAAAAACATAACGAAGGCTGGTCACCAGTTAAGTGAAGGGTGGTAACCACCAAAAAACATGACGAAGGCTGGTCACCACCAAAAATACAGTGAAGGCTGGTCACCACCAAAAATAACATAACGAAGGCTGGTCACCACCTAAAATACAGTGAAGGCTGGTCACCACCAAAAACATAACGAAAAACATGGCTGGTCACCACCAAAAATACAGTGAAGGCTGGTCACCACTAAAAGCATAACGAAGGCTGGTCACCACTAAAAACATAATGAAGGCTGGTCACCACCAAAAAAATAACAAAGGCTGGTCACCACCAAAAATACAGTGATGGCTGGTCACCACTAAAAGCATAACGAAAGCTGGTCACCACTAAAAACATAATGAAGGCTGGTCACCACCATAAACATAAAAGGCTGGTCACCACCAAAAATACAGTTAAGGCTGGTAACCACCAAAAACATGACGAAGGCTGGTCACCACTAAAAATACAGTGAAGGGTGGTCACCGCTAAAAACATAACAAAGGCTGGTCACCACAAAAAATACAGTGAAGGCTGGTCACCACTAAAAGCATAACAAAGGCTGGTCACCACTAAAAGCATAACGAAGGCTGGTCTCCACTAAAAACATAACGAAGCTGGTCACCACCAAAAACATAATGAAGGCTGGTCACCACCAAAAATACAGTAAAGACTGGTCACCACCAAAAATACAGTGAAGGCTGGTCACCACCAAAAATACAGTTAAGGCTGGTAACCACCAAAAACATGACGAAGGCTGGTCACCACCAAAAATACAGTGATGGCTGGTCACCACCAAAAACATAACGAAGGCTGGTCACCACCTAAAATACAGTGAAGGCTGGTCACCACCCAAAACATACAGAAAAAAAACATAACGAAGGCTGGTCACCACCAAAAATACAGTGAAGGCTGGTCACCACTAAAAATATAACGAAGGCTGGTCACCACTAAAAACATAATGAAGGCTGGTCACCACCAAAAAATAACAAAGGCTGGTCACCACCAAAAATACAGTGATGGCTGGTCACCACTAAAAGCATAACGAAAGCTGGTCACCACTAAAAACATAATGAAGGCTGGTCACCACCATAAACATAAAAGGCTGGTCACCACCAAAAATACAGTTAAGGCTGGTAACCACCAAAAACATGACGAAGGCTGGTCACCACTAAAAATACAGTGAAGGGTGGTCACCGCTAAAAACATAACAAAGGCTGGTCACCACAAAAAATACAGTGAAGGCTGGTCACCACTAAAAGCATAACAAAGGCTGGTCACCACTAAAAACATAACGAAGGCTGGTCTCCACTAAAAAAATACAGTGAACCACCAAAACAAGCTGGTCACCACCAAAAAGGCTGGTCACATAATGAAGGCTGGTCACCACCAAAAATACAGTAAACCAAAAACATAATGAAGGCTGGTCACCACCAAAAATACAGTGAAGGCTGGTCACCACCAAAAATACAGTTAAGGCTGGTAACCACCAAAAACATGACGAAGGCTGGTCACCACCAAAAATACAGTGAAGGCTGGTCACCACCAAAAACATAACGAAGGCTGGTCACCACCTAAAATACAGTGAAGGCTGGTCACCACGAAAAACATAACGAAGGCTGGTCACCACCAAAAATACAGCGAAGGCTGGTCACCACTAAAAGCATAACGAAGGCTGGTCACCACTAAAAACATAATGAAGGCTGGTCACCACCATAAACATAACAAAGGCTGGTCACCACCAAAAATACAGTGATGGCTGGTCACCACTAAAACATAACAAAAGCTGGTCACCACTAAAAACATAATGAAGGCTGGTCACCACCAAAAACATAAAAGGCTGGTCACCACCAAAAATACAGTTAAGGCTGGTAACCACCAAAAACATGACGAAGGCTGGTCACCACTAAAAATACAGTGAAGGCTGGTCACCACCAAAAACTAAAAACATAACGAAGGCTGGTCACCACCAAAAATACAAAAACCAAAAACATGACGAAGGCTGGTCACACCAAAAATACTAAAAGGTCATAACAAAATACAGTGATGGCTGGTCACCACCAAAAACATAACGAAGGCTGGTCACCACCTAAAAACATAATGAAGGCTGGTCACCACCAAAAATACAGTGAAGGCTGGTCACCACCAAAAATACAGTGAAGGCTGGTCACCACCAAAAACATCACCAAAAAACATAACGAAGGCTGGTCACCACCTAAAATACAGTGAAGGCTGGTCACCATCAAAAATACAGTGAAGGCTGGTCACCACCAAAAACATAACGAAGGCTGGTCACCACCAAAAACATGACGAAGGCTGGTCACCACCAAAAATACAGTGAAGGCTGGTCACCACCCAAAATACAGTGATGGCTGGTCACCACCAAAAACATAACGAAGGCTGGTCACCACCTAAAATACAGTGAAGGGTGGTCACCACAAAAAACATAACGAAGGCTGGTCACCACCAAAATACAGGGAAGGCTGGTCACCACTAAAAGCATAACGAAGGCTGGTCACCACTAAAAACATAATGAAGGCTGGTCACCACCATAAACATAACAAAGGCTGGTCACCACCAAAAATACAGTGATGGCTGGTCACCACTAAAAGCATAACGAAAGCTGGTCACCACTAAAAACATAATGAAGGCTGGTCACCACCAAAAATAAATGGTCACCACCAAAAATACAGTTAAGGCTGGTCACCACCAAAAACATAACGAAGGCTGGTCACCACAAAAATACAGTGAAGGCTGGTCACCACCAAAAATAACAAAACCACTAAAAACATAACGCTGGTCACCACTAAAAACATAACAAAGGCTGGTCACCACCAGTAAAGGCTGGTCACATAATACAGTGATGGCTGGTCACCACCAAAAACATAACGAAGGCTGGTCACCACCAGTAAACCATAAAAAACAGTGAAGGCTGGTCACCACTAAAAACATAACGAAGCTGGTCACCACTAAAAACATAACGAAGGCTGGTCACCACCAAAAACATAACGAAGGCTGGTCACCACCAAAAACATAACGAAGGCTGGTCACCACCAAAAATACAACGAAGGCTGGTCACCACTAAAAACATAACGAAGGCTGGTCACCACTAAAAACATAACGAAGGCTGGTCACCACTAAAAACATGACGAAGGCTGGTCACCACTAGAAATACAGTGAAGGCTGGTCACCACCAAAATACAGTGAAGGCTGGTCACCACCTAAAATACAGTGAAGGCTGGTCACCACTAAAAACATAACGAAGGCTGGTCACCACTAAAAACATAACGAAGGCTGGTCACCACTAGAAATACAGTGAAGGCTGGTCACCACCTAAAATACAGTGAAGGCTGGTCACCACCTAAAATACAGTGAAGGCTGGTCACCACCTAAAATACAGTGAAGGCTGGTCACCACTAAAAACATAACGAAGGCTGGTCACCACTAAAATACAAAAACTAAAAATAACGCTGGTCACCACTAAAATACAGTGAAGGCTGGTCACCACCTAAAATACAGTGAAGGCTGGTCACCACCTAAAATACAGTGAAGGCTGGTCAACACCAAAATACAGTGAAGGCTGGTCACCACTAAAAACATAACGAAGGCTGGTCACCACCAAAAACCAGTGGTGTAACGTACTTAAGTAAAAATACTTTGGGGTATCTGTAGTTTACTTTACTAATTATATTTTTGACAAAAATAATTGTTTTCTTCATTACATTCCTAAAGAAATTAATGTATGTTTTACTCCATACATTTTCCCTGGCACCCAAAAGTACTCGTTGCATTTTGAATGCTGAGCCGGACAGGAAAATAGTCCAGGTTACACACTTATCAAGAGAACATCCCTGGTCATCCCTACTGCCTCTGATCTGGAGGACTCACTAAACAGAGAACATCCCTGGTCAACCCTACTGCCTCTGATCTGGAGGACTCACTAAACAGAGAACATCCCTGGTCATCCCTACTGCCTCTGATCTGGAGGACTCACTAAACAGAGAACATCCCTGGTCATCCCTACTGCCTCTGATCTGGAGGACTCACTAAACAGAGAACATCCCTGGTCATCCCTACTGTCTCTGATCTGGTGGACTCACTAAACAGAGAACATCCCTGGTCATCCCTACTGCCTCTGATCTGGAGGACTCACTAAACAGAGAACATCCCTGGTCATCCCTACTGTCTCTGATCTGGAGGACTCACTAAACAGAGAACATCCCTGGTCATCCCTACTGCCTCTGATCTGGAGGACTCACTAAACAGAGAACATCCCTGGTCATCCCTACTGCCTCAGATCTGGAGGACTCACTAAACAGAGAACATCCCTGGTCGTCCCTACTGCCTCTGATCTGGAGGACTCACTAAACAGAGAACGTCCCTGGTCATCCCCACTGCCTCTGATCTGGTGGACTCACTAAACAGAGAACATCCCTGGTCGTCCCTACTGCCTCTGATCTGGAGGACTCACTAACAGAGAACATCCCTGGTCGTCCCTACTGCCTCTGATCTGGAGGACTCACTAAACAGAGAACATCCCTGGTCATCCCTACTGCCTCTGATCTGGAGGACTCACTAAACAGAGAACATCCCTGGTCATCCCCTACTGCCTCTGATCTGGAGGACTCACTAAACAGAGAACATCCCTGGTCATCCCTACTGCCTCTGATCTGGAGGACTCACTAAACAGAGAACATCCCTGGTCATCCCTACTGCCTCTGATCTGGAGGACTCACTAAACAGAAAACATCCCTGGTCATCCCTACTAGCCTCTGATCTGGAGGACTCACTAAACAGAGAACATCCCTGGTCATCCCTACTGTCTCTGATCTGGTGGACTCACTAAACAGAGAACATCCCTGGTCATCCCTACTGCCTCTGATCTGGAGCACTCACTAAACAGAGAACATCCCTGGTCGTCCCTACTGCCTCTGATCTGGAGGACTCACTAAACAGAGAACATCCCTGGTCGTCCCTACTGCCTCTGATCTGGAGGACTCACTAAACAGAGAACATCCCTGGTCATCTCTACTGCCTCTGATCTGGAGGACTCACTAAACAGAGAACATCCCTGGTCGTCCCTACTGCCTCTGATCTGGAGGACTCACTAAACAGAGAACATCCCTGGTCATCTCTACTGTCTCTGATCTGGTGGACTCACTAAACAGAGAACATCCCTGGTCATCCATACTGTCTCTGATCTGGTTGACTCACTAAACAGAGAACATCCCTGGTCAGTCCTACTGTCTCTGATCTGGTGGACTCAAGAAATACAAATGCTTAATTTGTGGGCCTCCCGAAAGTGGCGCGGCGGTTTAAGGCACCGCATCTCAGTGCTAGAGGTGTCACAACAAACCCGGGTTCAATCCCGGGCTGTTTCCCAACCGACCGTGATTGGAAGTACCATAGGGCGGTGCAAAATTGGTCCAGCGTTGTCTGGGTTAGGGAAGGGTTTAGCCTTCGGGGCTTTACTTGGTTCATCGCACACTAGTGACTCCTTGTGGTGGACCGGTCGCCTGCAGGCTGACCTCAGTCGTCAACTGAACGGTGTTTCCACCGACACATTGGTGCGGCTGGTTTCCAGGTTCAGCGAGCGGAGGGTGTTAAGAAGGTTTGGGGGGTTTGGCATTTGGTTTGTTTAATATAAAGAATGTGAAATGATTTATAGTTGGACTTTTACTTTTGATAACTAAGTATATTTTAACAATTACATTTACTTTCGATACTTACGTTTTTTTTAAACCAAATACTTTTTAAAAAACTTTTACTGAAGTCGTATTTTACTGGGTGACTTTTACTTTTACTTGAGTCATTTTCTATTCAGGTATCTTTACTTTTACTCAAGTATAAAAATGTAGCACTTTTTCCACCACTGGCAAAAACACAACAAAGGCTGGTCACCATCCTATGCTAGTTTATCCTGTTTTTTTTCAGCAGGGAAGTCAATGGTATCACCTGTCAATTAATTATGATTGAAATGGTTTCGCTCTCCAGATCCGTCTAACCTTGTCAGATATCCAGACACAATGCATCCCTGAGTACCACCGGAGGCGCTCAGGAAGATCAGATCACAATGATTCTTTTAATTGTCTACACATGTCTAAAAATGTGGGCACAATCAGAATGTGGACAAGAACAGGACGAAGGACTCATGTTAGAACCAGGTATAAATGGGGCTTTAGAGTCCGAGTCAGAGTTTCCTCTCGTGGCTCTCTTGGTTGGCATCGGCAGCTTCGTGAGTCAGGCTCTGTGTGTGTGATGAGATGACAACAGCCCACTTAACAGAAGCAGCACACACTCACACAAACTGTCTCCCTCTGTCTCGGATTTTCCCCTGGAAACAAGTCGGTGTGTGCGTTTGTGTTTAAGTGTGCATGAGTGTGTTTCAGAGTGTGTTTCAGAGTGTGTTTCGAACATGGGTGTGTTTCAGAGTGTGTTTCAGAGTGTTTTCAGAGTGTGTTTCAGAGTGTGTTTCAAACATGGGTGTGTTTCAGAGTGTGTTTCGAACATGGGTGTGTTTCAGAGTGTGTTTCGAACATGGGTGTGTTTCAGTGTGTGTTTCGAACATGGGTGTGTTTCAGTGTGTTTCGAACATGGGTGTGTTTCAGAGTGTGTTTCGAACATGGGTGTGTTTCAGTGTGTTTCGAACATGGGTGTGTTTCAGTGTGTTTCGAACATGGGTGTGTTTCAGAGTGTGTTTCGAACATGGGTGTGTTTCAGTGTGTTTCGAACATGGGTGTGTTTCAGAGTGTGTTTTGAACATGGGTGTTTCAGTGTGTTCAGGGTGTGTTTGTTTCGAACATGGGTGTGTTTCAGTGTGTTTCGAACATGGGTGTGTTTCAGTGTGTTTTGAACTGTTTTGAACATGGGTGTGTTTCAGTGTGTTTTGAACATGGGTGTGTTTCAGTGTGTGATTCAACATGGGTGTTTCAGTGTGTTTCGAACATGGGTGTGTTTCAGTGTGTTTTGAACATGTGTGTTTCAGGTGTGTTTTGAACATGGGTGTGTTTCAGTGTGTTTGAACATGGGTGTGTTTCAGTGTGTGTTTCGGGAACATGGGTGTGTTTCAGTGTGTGTTTCGAACATGGGTGTGTTTCAGTGGGTGTGGTGTTTTCAGTGTGTGATTCGAACATGAGTGTGTTTCAGAGTGTGTTTTGAACATGGGTGTGTTTCAGTGTGTTTCGAACATGGGTGTGTTTCAGAGTGAGTTGTGGGCTAGATGCTAAGTGTTGAACAGTGTGTGTATGTGCGGGTTGGGCATCACCTGCTCCTCACAGCCCAGCAGCATGTCCCAGGACTCATAGTGTCCTTTCTCCTGACGGTAGAAATGTATGGCCTTGAGGAACGCCTGAGACTCACAGGAAGACCTCCTCAGAGAATCTGGAGGGAGAGAGGGAGGGAGGGAGGGAGGGAGAGAGAGGAGGGAGAGAGAGAGAGAGAGAGAGGGAGGGAGGGAGGGAGGGAGGGAGGGAGGGAGGGAGGGAGGGAGGGAGGGAGGGAGAGAGAGAGAGGGAGGGAGAGAGAGAGAGAGGGAGGGAGAGAGGGAGGGAGAGAGGGAGGGAGGGAGGGAGGGAGGGAGGGAGGGAGGGAGGGAGGGAGAGGGAGAGAGGGAGGGAGGGAGGGAGGGAGGGAGAGAGAGAGGGAGAGAGGGAGAGAGGGAGGGAGAGAGGGAGGGAGGGAGGGAGGGAGAGAGGGGAGGGAGGGAGGGAGGGAGAGAGGGAGAGAGGGAGGGAGAGAGGGAGGGAGGGGAGAGAGGGAGAGAGGGAGAGAGGGAGAGAGGGAGGGAGGGAGAGAGGGAGAGAGGGAGAGAGAGGAGGGAGAGAGGGAGAGAGGGAGGGAGAGGGAGAGGGAGGGAGAGAGGGAGAGAGGGAGGAGGGAGAGAGGGAGAGAGGGAGAGAGGGAGGGAGGGAGGGAGGGAGGGAGGGAGGGAGGGAGGGAGGGAGGGAGGGAGGGAGGGAGGGAGGGAGGGAGGGAGGGAGGGAGGGAGGGAGAGAGGGAGGGGGAGAGAGGGAGAGAGGGAGAGAGAGAGGGAGGGAGAGCGAGAGCGAGAGTATGCGGAAGTGAGCAGTGTAATATTTCTCTATGGGATAACTGGTTTGTCTTAAATACTGAGAGAATTGAGTAATGCATCTGAGACAAATGCAAGATATTTTAAACACTTCCCTTTTTGTCACTGTGAAATGTAAATGTGAAACTAGAGAAAAATAAAATAAAATAGTGTCAGAAAGAGAGAGAAGAAAAGAGAGCATGAGCTCGGAATGGGATGTTTGTGTTCTATTTCTGAGCTGCATAGTCACAACATCCTCTGAACATCTATTTTATAAAGTTGCTATTTACTAGTTGGTATTGAGGCATAGCTAAAAGAGGTGCTGTTGACATAACCCATTGCTGCTTTGGTTGGTGTTCTGCAGAAGTTGCTAAACGCTAGCCTAACCACTAACTGACAGGCTGGCTCTAGGTTTCTCCCTCACAGGAAGCTAATGTGTGCTGAGGAGTATTATTAGGTTGTTACCAAGACAACCGAATAATAACAACAGTACAACACAGCAGGCTAGCAGGTTGATCATGAACTGGTTTAGAGGTTTAGAGAGGTTTAGTATAGAGGTTTAGTATAGAGGTTTAATATGGAGGTTTAATATGGAGGTTTAATATGGAGGTTTAATATGGAGGTTCAATATGGAGGTTTAGTATAGAGGTTTAGTATAGAGGTTTAATATAGAGGTTAAATATGGAGATTTAAAATAGAGGTTTAGTATAGGGGTTTAATATGGAGGTTTAGTATAGAGGTTTAATACAGAGGTTTAATATGGAGGTTTAGTATAGAGGTTTAATACAGATGTTTAATATCTATGTTTAGTATAGGGGTTTAGTATAGAGGTTTAGTATAGAGGTTTACTATGGAGATTTAATATAGAGGTTAAATATGGAGATTTAAAATAGAGGTTTAGTATAGGGGTTTAATATGGAGGTTTAGTATAGAGGTTTAATACAGATGTTTAATATCCAGGTTTAGTATAGAGGTTTAATATGGAGGTTTAATATGGAGGTTTAGTATAGAGGTTTAATATGGAGGTTTAGTATGGAGGTTTAGTATGGAGGTTTAATATGGAGGTTTAATATCGAGGTTTAATATGGAGGTTTAGTATAGAGGTTTACTATGGAGATTTAATATAGAGGTTTAGTATAGGGGTTTAATATGGAGGTTTAATATAGAGGTTTAATACAGAGGTTTAATATGGAGGTTTAGTATAGAGGTTTAATACAGATGTTTAATATCTATGTTTAGTATAGGGGTTTAGTATAGAGGTTTAGTATAGAGGTTTACTATGGAGATTTAATATAGAGGTTTAGTATAGGGGTTTAATATGGAGGTTTAGTATAGAGGTTTAATATGGAGGTTTAGTATGGAGGTTTAGTATGGAGGTTTAGTATAGAGGTTTACTATGGAGATTTAATATAGAGGTTTAGTATAGGGGTTTAATATGGAGGTTTAATATAGAGGTTTAATACAGAGGTTTAATATGGAGGTTTAGTGTAGAGGTTTAATACAGATGTTTAATATCTAGGTTTAGTATAGGGGTTTAGAATAGAGGTTAAATATGGAGGTTTAGTATAGAGGTTTAGTATAGAGGTTAAATATAGAGGTTTAGTATGGAGGTTTAATATGGAGGTTTAATAAGGAGGTTTGGTATAGAGGTTTAATATGGAGGTTTAGTATAGAGGTTTAGTATAGAGGTTTAATATGGAGGTTTAGTATAGAGGTTTAATACAGATGTTTAATATCTAGGTTTAGTATAGAGGTTTAATATGGAGGTTTAGTATAGAGGTTTAATATGGAGGTTTAATACCTAGGTTTAGTATAGAGGTTTAGTATAGAGGTTTAATATCCAGGTTTAATATGGAGGTTTAGTATAGAGGTTTAATATGGAGGTTTAATATGGAGGTTCAATATGGAGGTTTAGTATGGAGGTTTAGTATAGGGGTTTACTATGGAGGTTTAATGTGGAGGTTTAATATAGAGGTTGAATATAGAGTTTTAATATGGAGGTTTAGTATAGAGGTTTAATATAGAGGTTAAATATGGAGGTTTAATATAGAGATTGAGTATAGAGGTTTAATATGGAGGTTTAGTATAGAGGTTTAATATGGAGATTTAATATAGAGGTTTAGTATAGGGGTTTAGTATGGAGGTTTAATATGGAGGTTTAGTATAGAGGTTTAATATAGAGGTTTAATAACTAGGTTTAATATGGAGGTTTAGTATAGAGGTTTAATATGGAGGTTAAATATGGAGGTTTAATATAGAGCATTAGTATAGAGGTTTAATATGGAGGTTTAGTATAGAGGTTTAGTATAGGGGTTAAATATGGAGGTTTAATATAGAGGTTTAATACAGAGGTTTAATATGGAGGTTTAGTATAGAGGTTTAATACAGATGTTTAATATCTAGGTTTAGTATAGGGGTTTAGAATAGAGGTTAAATATGGAGGTTTAGTATAGAGGTTTAGTATAGAGTTTAAATATGGAGGTTTAGTATAGAGGTTTAGTATGGAGGTTTAATATGGAGGTTTAATAAGGAGGTTTAGTATAGAGGTTTAATATGGAGGTTTAGTATAGAGGTTTAGTATGGAGGTTTAGTATAGAGGTTTAATATGGAGGTTTAATATGGAGGTTTAGTATAGAGGTTTAATATGGAGATTTAATATAGAGGTTTAGTATAGGGGTTTAATATGGAGGTTTAATATAGAGGTTTAATATAGAGGTTTAATATCTAGGTTTAGTATAGAGGTTTATTATGGAGGTTTAATATGGAGGTTTAATATGGAGGTTTAGTATAGAGGTTTAATATGGAGATTTAATATAGAGGTTTAGTATAGGGGTTTAATATGGAGGTTTAATACAGAGGTTTAATACAGAGGTTTAATATCTAGGTTTAGTATAGAGGTTTAGGATAGAGGTTTAATATAGAGGTTGAATATGGAGGTTTGTAGAGGTTTTCTATAGAGGTTTAATAACTAGGTTTAATATGGAGGTTTAGTATAGAGGTTTAATATAGAGGTTTAATATGGAGGTTTAGTATAGGGGTTTAGTATGGAGGTTTAATATGGAGGTTTAGTATAGAGGTTTAATATAGAGGTTTAATAACTAGGTTTAATATGGAGGTTTAGTATAGAGGTTTAATATGGAGGTTAAATATGGAGGTTTAATATAGAGCTTTAGTATAGAGGTTTAATATGGAGGTTTAGTATAGAGGTTTAGTATAGGGGTTAAATATGGAGGTTTAATATAGAGATTTAATACAGAGGTTTAATATGGAGGTTTAGTATAGAGGTTTAATACAGATGTTTAATATCTAGGTTTAGTATAGGGGTTTAGAATAGAGGTTAAATATGGAGGTTTAGTATAGAGGTTTAGTATAGAGTTTAAATATGGAGGTTTAGTATAGAGGTTTAGTATGGAGGTTTAATATGGAGGTTTAATAAGGAGGTTTGGTATAGAGGTTTAATATGGAGGTTTAGTATAGAGGTTTAGTATGGAGGTTTAGTATAGAGGTTTAATATGGAGGTTTAATATGGAGGTTTAGTATAGAGGTTTAATATGGAGATTTAATATAGAGGTTTAGTATAGAGGTTTAATATGGAGGTTTAATATAGAGGTTTAATACAGAGGTTTAATATCTAGGTTTAGTATAGAGGTTTATTATGGAGGTTTAATATGGAGGTTTAATATGGAGGTTTAGTATAGAGGTTTAATATGGAGGTTAATATAGAGGTTTAGTATAGGGGTTTAATATGGAGGTTTAATACAGAGGTTTAATACAGAGGTTTAATATCTAGGTTTAGTATAGAGGTTTAGGATAGAGGTTTAGTATAGAGGTTGAATATGGAGGTATAGTGTAGAGGTTTTCTATAGAGGTTTAATAACTAGGTTTAATATGGAGGTTTAGTATAGAGGTTTAGGTATAGAGGTTTAATATGGAGGTTTAGTATTGGGGTTTAATATGGAGGTTTAATATAGAGGTTTAATATAGAGGTTTAATATCTAGGTTTAGGATAGAGGTTTAATATAGGGGTTTAGTATAGAGGTTTATGGAGGTTTAATATAGAGGTTTAGTATAGAGGTTTAATATGGAGGTTTAGTATAGAGGTTTAGTATAGAGGTTTAATATGGAGGTTTAGTATAGAGGTTTATGTGGAGGTTTAGTATAGAGGTTTAGTATGGCGGTGTAATATCGAGGTTTAGTATAGAGATTTAATATGGAGGTTTAATATTGAGATTTAGTATAGAGGTTTAATATCCAGGTTTAGTATAGAGGTTTAGTATAGAGGTTTAATACGGAGGTTTAGTATGGAGATTTAGTATAGAGGTTTAATATGGAGGTTTAATATGGAGGTTTAATATCGAGGTTTAGTATAGAGGTTTAATATGGAGGTTTAGTTTTGAGATTTAATATGGAGGTTTAATACTGAGGTTTAGTATAGAGATTTAATATGGAGGTTTAGTATAGTGGTTTAGTACAGAGGTTTAATATGGAGGTTTGTTATAGAGGTCTAATATGGAGGTTTGGTATAGAGGTTTAATATGGAGGTTTAGTATAGAGGTTTAATATGGAGGTTTAGAGGTTTAATAGAGGTTTAATATAGAGGTTTAATATAGGGTTTAATATGGAGGTTTAATATAGAGGTTTAATATATAGGTTTAGTATAGAGGTTTAGTATAGAGGTTTAGTATAGAGGTTTAATATGGAGGTTTAGTATAGAGGTTTAGTATAGAGGTTTAATATGGAGGTTTAATATGGAGGTTTGGTATAGAGGTTTAATATGGAGGTTTAGTATAGAGGTTTAATATGGAGGTTTAGTATAGAGGTTTAATATGGAGGTTTAGTATGGAGGTTTAGTACAGAGGTTTAATATGGAGGTTTAGTATAGAGGTTTAATATGGAGGTTTAGTTTGGGGGTTTAGTATAGAGGTTTAATATGGAGGTTTAATATGGAGGTTTAGTATAGGGTTTAGTATGGAGGTTTAATATGGAGGTTTAGTATAGAGGTTTAATATAGAGGTTTAATAACTAGGTTTAATATGGAGGTTTAGTATAGAGGTTTAATATGGAGGTTAAATATGGAGGTTTAATATAGAGCTTTAGTATAGAGGTTTAATATGGAGGTTTAGTATAGAGGTTTAGTATAGGGGTTTAAATATGGAGGTTTAATATAGAGATTTAGTAGAGGGATTTAATATGGAGGTTTAGTATAGAGGTTTAATACAGATGTTTAATATCTAGGTTTAGTATAGGGGTTTAGAATAGAGGTTAAATATGGAGGTTTAGTATAGAGGTTTAGTATAGAGGTTAAATATGGAGGTTTAGTATAGAGGTTTAGTATGGAGGTTTAATATGGAGGTTTAATAAGGAGTTTTGGTATAGAGGTTTAATATGGAGGTTTAGTATGGAGGTTTAGTATAGAGGTTTAATATGGAGGTTTAGTATAGAGGTTTAATATGGAGATTTAATATAGAGGTTTAGTATAGGGGTTTAATATGGAGGTTTAATATAGAGGTTTAATACAGAGGTTTAATATCTAGGTTTAGTATAGAGGTTTATTATGGAGGTTTAATATGGAGGTTTAATATGGAGGTTTAGTATAGAGGTTTAATATGGAGATTTAATATAGAGGTTTAGTATAGGGGTTTAATACAGAGGTTTAATATCTAGGTTTAGTATAGAGGTTTAGGATAGAGGTTTAATACAGAGGTTTAATATCTAGGTTTAGTATAGAGGTTTAGGATAGAGGTTTAGTATAGAGGTTGAATATGGAGGTTTAGTGTAGAGGTTTTCTATAGAGGTTTAATAACTAGGTTTAATATGGAGGTTTAGTATAGAGGTTTAATATAGAGGTTTAATATGGAGGTTTAGTATTGGGGTTTAATATAGAGGTTTAATACAGAGGTTTAATATCTAGGTTTAGGATAGAGGTTTGGGATAGGGGTTTAGTATAGAGGTTGAATATGGAGGTTTAATATAGAGGTTTAGTATAGAGGTTTAATATGGAGGTTTAGTATAGAGATTTAGTATCAAAGTTTAATATGGAGGTTTAGTATAGAGGTTTAATATGGAGGTTTAGTATAGAGGTTTATGTGGAGGTTTAGTATAGAGGTTTAGTATGGCGGTGTAATATCGAGGTTTAGTATAGAGATTTAATATGGAGGTTTAATATAGAGGTTTAGTATAGAGGTTTAATATGGAGGTTTAGTATAGAGGTTTAGTATAGAGGCTTAATACGGAGGTTTAGTATAGAGGTTTAATATGGAGGTTTAGTATAGAGATTTAATATGGAGGTTTAATATGGAGGTTTAATATCGAGGTTTAGTATAGAGGTTTAATATGGAGGTTTAGTTTTGAGATTTAATATGGAGGTTTAATACTGAGGTTTAGTATAGAGATTTAATATGGAGGTTTAGTATAGTGGTTTAGTACAGAGGTTTAATATGGAGGTTTGTTATAGAGGTCTAATATGGAGGTTTGGTATAGAGGTTTAATATGGAGGTTTAGTATAGAGGTTTAATATGGAGGTTTCGTATAGAGGTTTAATATAGAGGTTTAATATAGGGGTTTAATATGGAGGTTTAGTATAGAGGTTTAATATATAGGTTTAGTATAGAGGTTTAGTATAGAGGTTTAGTATAGAGGTTAAATATGGAGGTTTAGTATAGAGGTTTAGTATATAGGTTTAATATGGAGGTGTAATATGGAGGTTTGGTATAGAGGTTTAATATGGAGGTTTAGTATAGAGGTTTAATATGGAGGTTTAGTATAGAGGTTTAATATGGAGGTTTAATATGGAGGTTTGGTATAGAGGTTTAATATGGAGGTTTAGTATAGAGGTTTAATATGGAGGTTTAGTTTGGAGGTTTAGTATAGAGGTTTAATATGGAGGTTTAATATCGAGGTTTAATATGGAGGTTTAGTATAGAGGTTTAATATGGAGGTTTAGTTTTGAGGTTTAATATGGAGGTTTAATATGGAGGTTTAGTATAGAGATTTAATATGGAGAGTTTGGTATAGAGGTTTAGTATAGAGGTTTAGTATAGAGGTTTAGTAGAGAGGTTTAATATGGAGGTTTAGTATAGAGGTTTAATATGGAGATTTAATATGGAGGTTTAGTATAGAGGTTTAATATCTAGGTTTAATATGGAGGTTTGTTATAGAGGTTTAATATGGAGGTTTAGTTTGGAGGTTTAGTATAGAGGTTTAATATGGAGGTTTAGTTTTGAGGTTTAGTATGGAGGTTTAGTATAGAGATTTAATATGGAGGTTTAGTATAGCTGTTTAGTATAGAGGTTTAATATGGAGGTTTAATATGGAGGTTTAGTATAAAGAGGTTTAGTATAGAGGTTTAGTATAGAGGTTTAATATGGAGGTTTAATATGGAGGTTTAGTATAGAGGTTTAATATGGAGGTTTAGTATAGAGGTTTAGTATAGAGGTTTAGTATAGAGGTTTAATATGGAGGTTTAATATGGAGGGTTGGTATAGAGGTTTAACATGGAGGTTTGGTATAGAGGTTTAATATGGAGGTTTACTATAGAGGTTTAATATGGAGGTTTAGTATAGAGGTTTAATACAGAGGTTTAATATCTAGGTTTAGTATAGAGGTTTAGTATAGAGGTTAAATATGGAGGTTTAGTATAGAGGTTTAGTATAGAGGTTTAATATGGAGATTTAATATGGAGGTTTAATAAGGAGGTTTAGTATAGAGGTTTAATATGGAGGTTTAGTTTTGATGTTTAATATGGAGGTTTAATATGGAGGTTTAGTATAGAGATTTAATATGGAGGTTTAGTATAGTGGTTTAGTATAGAGGTTTAATATGGAGGTTTAATATGGAGGTTTAGTATGGAGGTTTAGTATAGAGGTTTAGTATAGAGGTTTAGTATAGAGGTTTATTATGGAGGTTTATTATGGAGGTTTATTATGGAGGTTTAGTATAGAGGTTTAGTATAGAGGTTTATTATGGAGGTTTAGTATAGAGGGTTAATATGGAGGTTTAATATGGAGGGTTGGTATAGAGGTTTAACATGGAGGTTTGGTATAGAGGTTTAATATGGAGGTTTAGTATAGAGATTTAATATGGAGGTTTAGTATAGAGGTTTAGTATAGAGGTTTAGTATAGAGGTTTAGTATAGAGGTTTAATATGGAGATTTAATATAGAGGTTTAGTATAGGGGTTTAATATGGAGGTTTAGTATAGAGGTTTAATACAGAGGTTTAATATCTAGGTTTAGTATAGAGGTTAAATATGGAGGTTAAATATGGAGGTTTAGTATAGAGGTTTAGTATAGAGGTTTAATATGGAGATTTAATACGGAGGTTTAATAAGGAGGTTTAGTATAGAGGTTTAATATGGAGGTTTAATATGGAGGTTTAGTATGGAGGTTTAATATGGAGGTTTAGTATAGAGGTTTAGTATAGAGGTTTAATATGGAGGTTTAATATGGAGGTTTAATATGGAGGTTTAGTATAGAGGTTTAATATGGAGGTTTAATATGGAGGTTTAGTATAGAGGTTTAATATGGAGGTTTAATATGGAGGTTTAGTATAGAGGTTTAATATGGAGGTTTAGTATGAACATTATTAAAATATTACAATATTAAATTAAAAAGGCACTCAGACTGCTTTGTTGTGTAATTCTCACTTAACTGATAATTAAATGTTGACCAACGACACAATAAAATTACTTTCTGAATAAAGCAGAGGGCAAAGGATATTTCGTTTTTGCCAACATTACACACTGTCTTCAGGGTCAGGGGTCAGGGGTTGGAACCCCAGGTGTAGAGTTAGGGTTAGGGGTCAGGGGTCAGACCCCAGGTGTAGAGTTAGGGTTAGGGGTCAGAACCCCAGGTGTAGAGTTAGGGTTAGGGGGGGTCAGAACCCCAGGTGTAGAGTTAGGGTCAGGGGTCAGAACCCCAGGTGTAGAGTTAGGGTCAGGGGTCAGAACCCCAGGTGTAGAGTTAGGGTTAGGGGTCAGAACCCCAGGTGTAGAGTTAGGGTCAGGGGTCAGAACCCCAGGTGTAGAGTTAGGGGTCAGAACCCCAGGTGTAGAGTTAGGGTTAGGGGTCAGAAACCCAGGTGTAGAGTTAGGGTTAGGGGTCAGAACCCCAGGTGTAGAGTTAGGGTTAGGGGTCAGAACCCCAGGTGTAGAGTTAGGGTTAGGGGTCAGAACCCCAGGTGTAGAGTTAGGGGTCAGAACCCCAGGTGTAGAGTTAGGGTCAGGGGTCAGAACCCCAGGTGTAGAGTTAGGGTTAGGATCAGGGGTCAGAACCCCAGGTGTAGAGTTAGGGTTAGGGGTCAGAACCCCAGGTGTAGAGTTAGGGTTAGGGGTCAGAGTCAGAACCCCAGGTGTAACCCCCCAGGTGTAGTGTTAGGGTTAGGGACAGGGTCCAAACCCCAGGTGTAGTGTTAGGGTTAGGGTCAGAGTCAGAACCCCAGGTGTAGAGTTCGGGTTAGGGTCAGGGGTCAGAGTCAGAACCCCAGGTGTAGGGTTAGGGTCAGGGGTCAGAACCAGAACCCCAGGTGTAGAGTTAGGGTTAGGGTCAGGGGTCAGAGTCAGAACCCCAGGTGTAGATTTAGGGTCAGGGGTCAGAGTCAGAACCCCAGGTGTAGGGTTAGGGGTCAGAACCCCAGGTGTAGGGTTAGGGTCAGAACCTCAGGTGTAGGTTTAGGGTTAGGGTCAGATTCAGAACCCCAGGTGTAGGGTTAGGGGTCAGAGTCAGAACCCCAGGTGTAGGGTTAGGGTTAAGGTCAGGGTTAGGGGTCAGAGTCAGAACCCCAGGTGTAGGGTTAGGGTTAGGGTCAGGGGTCAGAGTCAGAACCCCAGGTGTAGGGGTCAGAGTCAGAACCCCAGGTATAGGGTTAGGGTCAGAGTCAGAAGCCCAGGTGTAGCGTTAGGGTTAGTGCTAGGGTTAGGGGTCAGAGTCAGAACCCCAGGTGTAGCGTACCGTGGTTCTGGTGCCTGATGCAGCCCGTGAGGATGGAGAGGAAGGTCGCTCGTCGGTCCTCCTGGGGGAAGCTAAAGTACACGTCACGTCTGTAGGGCAGTCTGAGGTAGACAGGGAACTGACCAGAAGGTACCACTACCATGGGGGGAGATGTCTCCTCCTTCAAACCTATAGTACAACACACAGACATGCATAAACATACAATTAACTGATTGACTGAAAGGCTGCATTTTCCCTGTCTCCCAGTCTCCGTGTTGCTATTTCAACAGTTGCCTCTGTGTTTCAAGACTGTGATGTATCTCTTTAGGGTTTGACCAGACACTCACATTTAGGGTCAGGGAAGGCCTTGTCCACCAGCGCTGTGTACTTCTCCTCTGATGTCAGAACTACGCCCCCTGTTGGCAGGAGTCTCTGTCTGGCCGGAACACCTTTACTGAAGCTCTGTGGAGGGGCAAATAGAACAACCAATTTACCAAACATCAGAGTAATGTGACTGACTATGTGTTAGCCCGCTGAGCTAAAGCCAAGGCATTACCTTAGAAAGCTAACACAACTTTGTAGGTCTCAGGTGAGGTAATCCATCACCCAGCCTGGGGTTTATTCTCCGTTACATATGGTCATGGTAAGTCATGTACGGTCGGCTGTATGTTGGTATGGTGTTGGTTTACCTCCTGGTTGTCATGACACTCCAGGCTGTGATTGGCTCTCATCACCACAAACCTCTCCTTCCACTTCCCGGTGTCGTCATAGTGCAGAACACTGTCCTGATACAGAACTTCCTCTGGCCTAAGGGGCTCCTACAGGACAGATGCAGAAGGAGTGGTGAGTGAGGAGTGAGTAGTGTGTGTGTGTGTGTGTGTGTGTGTGTGTGTGTGTGTGTGTGTGTGTGTGTGTGTGTGTGTGTGTGTGTGTGTGTGTGTGTGTGTGTGTGTGTGTGTGTGTGTGTGTGTGTGTGTGTGTGTGTGATAAAACAATACAAAATATATTCATATGTCACCAAATAATTGATTAAAAACTGTTATAAATAAACTGATAAACTGTTTTGCAATGAAGGTCTACAGTAACTGTCTGAGCACTGTCTGGGCACTGTCTGAGCACTGTCTGGGCACTGTCTGGGCACTGTCTGAGCACTGTCTGGGCACTGTCTGAGCACTGTCTGAGCACTGTCTGGGCACTGTCTGGGCACTGTCTGGGCACTGACTGGGCACTGACTGGGCACTGTCTGGGCACTGTCTGAGCACTGTCTGGGGCACTGTCTGAGCACTATCTGGGCACTGTCTGGGCACTGTCTGGGGCACTGTCTGAGCACTGTCTGGGCACTGTCTGGGCACTGTCTGGGCAATGTCTGGGCAATGTCTGTGTCTGTCTGGGCACTGTCTGGGCACTGTCTGGGCACTCTCTGAGCACTGTCTGGGCACTGTCTGGGTACTGTCTGAGGCACTGTCTGGGTACTGTCTGAGGCACTGTCTGAGCACTGTCTGGGCACTGTCTGGGCGCTGTCTGAGCACTGTCTGGGGCACTGTCTGAGCACTGTCTGGGCACTGTCTGGGCTAGCACCATGGTATAGCCGGAGGACATCTGGCTTTCATCTTCCTCTGGCTACATTGACTTCGTCTTCCTCCAACCAATCACAGCTTTTGCAGTATGAACTGACATGTTGTCCATACAATCTTAGAATTAGGATCAGAGTACGAACCGAGTGAGTTGTATTGTGATTGTGCCACAGAGCATTATGGGGGTTCTATGAGTTGAGAGGCTTGGTGACATTGTTGGATAGAGGTTATGAGTGAAGAGTGATAGTTGAGATTTTTGGGATATTATAGAATTGAAATTATTACTTTTTAATTACAGGAGACGGAGGAGGTATATTATAAATTGTTTTCTTGGTTTTAGAATGACATTTTTGTGTCCAGTTAGTGCAATTTATTTCAAATTTGCCTTGCTAACTTCAGTAGCTAGCTAGCTACCAGCACGAGTGTGCAGTTTTCTCCTCCAGAATGGTTTATTTTTTATTTAACCTTTATTTAAGGGCAGAGAAAGCTTGTTGGACACTAAGAAAGCTTTGTTGTAGAGCATTTAACACAAAATCCGGGGAGGGGCCAGCTGAGTATAAGACTGTATCATCTGCATATAAATGGATGAGAGAGCTTCCTACTTCCTGAGCTATGTTGTTGATGTAAATTGAGAAGAGCGTGGGGCCTAGGATCGAGCCTTGGGGTACACCCTTAGTGACAGGCAGTGGCTGAGACAGCAGATTTTCTGACTTTATACACTGCACTCGTTTAAACCCCTAGCAATTGGTGACTCTATTACCTGCAGTATTAGACTTAAAAAGAATCATCCAGCGATCATACACTGTTTATCAGGGGGCAGGGCTACCGACGTTAATGCTAATCTGAAGATGGTGCTGGCTAAAGCTAAAACTGGTGAGTGTAGAGAGTATAGGGATTTTGTTATCCACGTCGGCACCAACGATGTTAGGATGAAACAGTCAGAGATCACCAAGCGCAACATAGCTGCAGCGTGTAAATCAGCTAGAAAGATGTGTCGGCATCGAGTAATTGTCTCTGGCCCCCTCCCAGTTAGGGGGAGTGATGAGCTCTACAGCAGAGTCTCACAACTCAATTGCTGGTTGAAAACTGTTTTCTGCCCCTCCCAAAAGATAGAATTGTAGATAATTGGTTCTCTTTCTGGGACTCACCCACAAACAGGACCAAGCCTGGCCTGTTGAGGAGTGACGGACACCATCCTAGCTGGAGGGGTGCTCTCATCTTATCTACCAACATAGACAGGGCTCTAACTCCCCTAGCTCCACAATGAAATATGGTGCAGGCCAGGCAGTAGCCAGCTTCTAGTCATGAAATCTATGCAGCCTACTCAATCACTTTTTATATCTACTGTTTACAGGCCTCCTGGGCCGTATACAGAGTTCCTCACTGAGTTCCCTGACTTCCTGTCGGACCTTGTAGTCATGGCAGATAATATTCACATTTTTGGTGACTTTAATAGTCACATGGAAAAGTCCACAGACCCACTCCAAAAGGCTATCGGAGCCATCATCGACTCAGTGGGTTTTGTCCAACATGTCTCTGGACCTACTTACTGCCACAGTCATACTCTGGACCTAGTTTTGTCCCGTGGAATAAATGTTGTGGATCTTAATGTTTTTTTCTCAGAATTATGGACTATCGAACCACCATTTTATTATGTTTGCATTCGCAACAAATAATCTGCTCAGACCCCAACCAAGGATCATCAAAAGCCATGCTATAAATTCTCGGACAACCCAAAGATTCCTAGATGCCCTTCCAGACTCCCTCCGCCTACCCAAGGATGTCAGGGTACAAAAATCAGTTAACCACCTAACTGAGGAACTCAATTTAACTTTGCGTAGTACCCTAGATGCAGTTGCAACCCTATAAACAAAAAACATTTCTCATAGAAACTAGCTCCCTAGTATACAAAAAAACCCGAGCTCTGAAGCAAGCTTCCAGAAAATTGGAACGGAAATGGCACCACACCAAACTGGAAGTCTTCAGACTAGCTTGGAAAGACAGTACCGTGCAGTATCGAAGAGCCCTTACTGCTGCTCCACCAAACTGGAAGTCTTCTGACTAGCTTGGAAAGACAGTATCGTGCAGTACCGAAGAGCCCTTACTGCTGCTCCACCAAACTGGAAGTCTTCCGACTAGCTTGGAAAGACAGTACCGTGCAGTACCGAAGAGGCCTTACTGCTGCTTGATCATCCTATTTTTCCAACTTAATTGAGGAAAATACAAACAATTCAAAGTTTATTTTTGATACTGTCGCAAAGCTAACTAAAAGGCAGCATTCCCCAAGAGAGGATGGCTTTCACTTCAGCAGTGATAATCTCCCGTTCCGCTCAAAATGTTTTTAAAAAGCTGTTGCACGGCAACTCACTGCCTTCCTGAAGACAAACAATGTATACGAAACGCTTCAGTCTGGTGCTGATACTATCGATCACCACATTCTTTTGGAGAGATTGGAAACCCAAATTGGTCTACACGGACAAGTTCTGGCCTGGTTTAGATCTTATCTGTCAGAAAGATATCAGTTTGTCTCTGTGGATGGTTAGTCCTCTGACAAATCAACTGTAAATTTCGGTGTTCCTCAAGGCTCCATTTTAGGACCACTATTGTTTTCACTATATATTTTACCTCTTGGTGATGTCATTCAGAAACAGAATGTTAACTTTCACCGCTATGCAGATGACACACAGCTGTACATTTCGATGAAACATGGTGAAGCCCCAAAATTGCCGCCCTCCCTGGAAGCCTGTGTTTCAGACATAAGGAAGTGGATGGCGGCAAATGTTCTACTTTTAAACTCGGACAAAACAGAGATGCTTGTTCTAGGTCCCAAGAAACAAAGAGATCTTCTGTTGAATCTGACAATTAATCTTGACGGTTGTACAGTCGTCTCAAATAAAACTGTGAAGGACCTCGGCGTTACTCTGGACCCTGATCTCTTTTTTTAATGAACATATCAAGCTTTTTTCCATCTACGTAACATTGGTAAAATCAGAAACTTTCTATCCAAAAATGATGCAGAAAAATTAAGCTTTGCTTGTCGTCACTTCTAGGTTAGACTACTGCAATGCTCTACTTTCCGGCTATCCGGATAAAGAACTAAATAAACTTCAGTTAGTGCTAAACACGGCTGCTAAAATCTTGACTAGAACCAAAACATTTGATCATATTACTCCAGTGCTAGCCTCTCTACACTGGCTTCCTGTTAAGGCTAGGGCTGATTTACTGCTAACCTACAAAGCATTACATGGGCTTGCTCCTACCTATCTCTCTGATTTGGTCCTGCCGTACATACCTACACGTATGCTACGGTCACAAGAAGCAGGCCTCCTTACTGTCCCTAGAATTTCTAAGCAAACGGCTGGAGGCAGGGCTTTCTCCTATAGAGCTCAATTTTTATGGAATGGTCTGCCTATCCATGTGAGAGACGCATACTTGGTCTCGATGTTTCAGTCTATATTGAAGACTCATCTCTTCAGTAGGTCCTATGATTGAGTGTAGTCTGGCCCAGGAGTGTGAAGGTGAACGGAAAGGCACTGGAGCAACGAACAGCCCTTGCTGTCTCTGCCTGGCCAGTTCCCCTCTCTCCACTGGGATTCTCTGCCTCAACCCTATTACAGGGGCTGAGTCACTGGCTTACTGGTGCTCTTCCATGCCGTCCCTAGGAGGGGTGCGTCACTTGAGTGGATTGGTTTTGTGCCGTGGGGGAGATCTTTGTGGGCTATACTCCCCCTTGTCTCAGGATGGTAAGTTGGTGGTTGAAGGTATCCCTCTAGTGGTGTGGGAGCTGTGCTTTGGCAAAGTGGGTGCGAAGTGGGTGCGTTTACATCCTGCCTGTTTGACCCTGTCCTGTTTGACCCTGTCCTGTCCGGATATCATCAGATGGGGCCACAGTGTCACCTGACCCCTCCTGTCTCAGCCTCCAGTATTTATGCTGCAATAGTTTATGTGTCGGGGGGCTAGGGTCAGTCTGTTATATCTGGAGTATTTCTCCTGTCTTATCCAGTGTTCTGTGTGAATTGAAGTGTGCTCTCTCTAATCCTCTCTTTCTTTCTTTCTTTTTTCTCTTTCTTTCTTTCTTTCTTTCTTTCTTTCTTTCTTTCTTTCTTTCTCTCTTTCTTTCTCTGTCTCGGAGGACCTGAGCCCTAGGACCATGCATCAGGACTACCTGGCCTGATGACTCCTTGCTGTCCCCAGTCCACCTGGCCGTGCTGCTGCTCCAGTTTCAACCGTTCTGCCTGCGGCTATGGAACCTTGACCTGTTCACCGAACGTGCTACCTGTCCCAGACCTGCTGTTTTCAACTCTCTAGAGACAGCAGGAGCGGTAGAGAAACTTTCAATGATCGGCTATGAAAAGCCAACTGAAATTTACTCCTGAGGTGCTGACTTGCTGCACCCTCGACAACCACTGTGATTATTATTATTTGACCATGCTGGTCATCTATGATCATTTGAACATCTTGGCTGTGTTCTGTTATAATCTCCACCTGGCACAGCCAGAAGAGGACTGGCCACCCCTCAGAGCCTGGTTCCTTTCTAGGTTTCTTCCTAGTTTATTTTCTTTCTAGGGAGTTTTTCCTAGCCACCGTGCTTCTACACCTACATTGCTTGCAGTTTGGGGTCTTAGGTTGAGTTTCTGTACAGCACTTTATTTCTATGGTATAGGGGACGCTTGCGTCCCACTTGGGAAAAAAACAGGGAAAATGCAGCGCGGCAAATTCAAATAATGATACAAAATCAAATATTCATTAAATCACACATGTATGATACTCAATTAAAGCTACACGTGTTGTGAATCCAGCCAACGTCAGATTTTAAAAAGCTTTTTGGCGAAAGCATTAAGAAGCTATTATCTGATGATAGCACAATGTCAATAAAGAGGGTAGCATATTTCAAACCTGCAGGCGCTACACAAAACGCTGAAATAAAATATAAAACATGCATTACCTTTGACAAGCTTCTTTTGTTGGCACTCCAATATGTCCCATAAACATCACAATTGGTCCTTTTGTTCGATTAATTCCGTCCATGTATACCCAAAATGTCCATTTATAAAGCACGTTTGATCCAGAAAAAAACAGCTTACAAAAACACAACGTCACTACAAAACATTTCAAAAGTTGCCTATAAACTTTGCCAAAATATTTCAAACTTTTGTAATACAACTTTGGGTATTTTTAATTAAACGTTAATAGTCGATCAAATTGTAGACTGGGCAATCTGTATTCAATACAGCAAGTAAACAAACCATGCTCCTTTTCACATCTTGCGCAACTCTCAATAGTGTAACGTTGTTCCAGGATGTGCTTCTTCTTCGTTGCACAAATGAATAACCTCAACCAAATTCCAAAGATTAGTGACATCCAGTGGAAGTGGTAGGTACTGAAAAATGGTTCCAATCAAATATCCCTTGGCAAAGACAACTGAGGGAGCAGTTAGAGGCAAAAAAACAACATCTGAACAGTTATTCCTCGGGGTTTTGCCTGCTACATAAGTTCTGTTATACTCACAGACATGATTCAAACAGTTTTAGAAACTTCAGAGTGTTTTCTATCCACATCTACTAATAATATGCATATCTTATATTCCTGGCAAGAGTAGCAGGAAGTTGAAATTGGGCACGCTATTTATCCAAAAGTGAAAATGCTGCTCCCTATACCTTAAAAGGTTAATGTAAGAAGGGCTTTATACAGTTGAAGTCGGATGTTTACATACACATTAGCCAAATACATTTCATCTAAGTTCCCTGTCTTAGGTCAGTTAGGATCACCACTTTATTTTAAGAATGTAAAATGTCAGAATAATAGTAGAGGGAATGATTTATATCAGCTTTTATTTCTTTCATCACATTCCCAGTGGGTCAGAAGTTTACATACGCTCCATTAGTATTTGGTAGCATTGCCATTAAATTGTTTAACTTGGGTCAAACGTGTTGGGTAGCCTTCCACAAGCTTCCCACAATAAGTTGGATGAATTTTGGCCCATTCCTCCTGACAGAGCTGGTGTAACTGAGTCAGGTTTGTAGGCCTCCTTGCTCACACATGCTTTTTTAGTTCTGCCCACACATTTTCTATGGGATTGAGGCCAGGGCTTTGTGATGGCCACTCCAATACCTTGACTTTGTTGTCCTTAAGCCATTTTGCCATAACATTGGAAGTATGCTTGGGGTCAATGTCCATTTGGAAGACCCATTTGCGACCAAGCTTTAACTTCCTGACTGATGTCTTGAGATGTTGCTTCAAAATATCCATACAATTTTCCTCCTCATGATGCCATCTATTTTGTGAAGTGCACCAGTCTCTCCTGCAGCAAAGCACCCCCACAACAAGATGCTGCCACCCCCCTGCTTCACGGTTGGGATGGTGTTCTTCGGCTTGCAAGCCTCCCCTTTTTCCTCCAAACATAACGATGGTCATTATGGTCAAACAGTTATATTATTGTTCTGTCACGAACGTCGTAGTGAGGAGACCAAAGCGCAGCGTGATGTGAATACATCCTTTTAATGATAGATGAAAACAAACACGAAGTACACTTAAACAAACAAAATATCAAAACGAACATGACCGCTATAAATACTGAGTGCAAACATGCAACATCACATAGACAATAACCCACGAAACACAATACAAAACAGGCTACCTAAATATGGTTCCCAATCAGAGACAACGACAAACACCTGCCACTGATTGAGAACCATATCAGGCCAAAACACATAGAAACAGACTAACTAGACATGCAACATAGAACGCCCACTCATATCACACCCTAACCAAACAAAATATAAAAACAAACAACGCAAATAATGGTCAGAGCGTGACAGGTGGTCATTATGGCCAAACAGTTCTATTTTTGTTTCATCAGACCAGAGGACATTTCTCCAAAAAGTACGATCTTTGTCCCCATGTGCAGTTGCAGACCGTAGTCTGGATTTATGGCGGTTTTGGAGCAGTGGCTTCTTCCTTGCTGAGAGGCCTTTCAGGTTATGTCGATTTAGGACGTGTTTTACTGTGGATATAGATACTTTTGTACCCGTTTCCTCCAGCATCTTCACAAGGTCCTTTACTGTGGTTCTGGGATTGAATTGCACTTTTCACACCAAAGTACGTTAATCTCTAGGAGACAGAACGCATCTCCTTCTTGAGAGGTATGACGGCTGTGTGGTCCCATGGTATTTATACTTGTGTACTATTGTTTGTAAAGATGAACGTGGTACCCGCAGGCGTTTGGAAAGTGCTCCCAAGGATGAACCAGACTTGTGGAGGTATACATTTTTTTTCTGAGGTCTTGGCTGATTTCTTTTGATTTTCCCATGATGTCAAGCAGAGGCACTGAGTTTGAAGGTAGGCCTTTAAATACATCCACAGGTACACCTCCAATTGACTCAAATGATGTCAATTAGCCTATCAGAATCTTTTAAAGCCATGACATCATTTTCTGGAATTTTCCAAGCTGTTTAAAGGCACAGTCAACTTAGTGTATGTAAACTTCTGACCCACTGGAATTGTGATACAGTGAAATTTAAGTGAAATAATCTGTCTGAAAACAATTGTTGGAAAAATGACTTGTGTCATGCACATAGTAGATGTCCTAACCGACGTGCCAAAACTATAGTTTGTTAGCCAAGAAATGTGTGGAGTGGTTGAAAAACGAGTTTTAATGACTCCAACCTAAGTGTATGTAAACTTCCGAATTCAACTGTAAATACATTTGATTGATTGATTGATTCCTCTCCAAGCACTGTGAGTACCCCTTTCAATTTCCTCTCATTACTGTATGTAGAGTCAATCACAATCACATTACTACACATCAATGATTTTACTCCTCGCTTGGACTAACTCATTCTTGGCTCTTTTGTCTAAGGGAAAGGGGGATGCCTAGTTAGTTGTACAGCTGAATGCATTCAACTGAAATGAGTCTTCTGCATTTAACCCTCTGAATTAGAGAGGTGCTGTGTGTGTGTGTGTGTGTGTGTGTGTGTGTGTGTGTGTGTGTGTGTGTGTGTGTGTGTGTGTGTGTGTGTGTGTGTGTGTGTGTGTGTGTGTGTGTGTGTGTGTGTGTGTGTGTGTCCTACCCTCTGTTTAAGGAGCTGAGTGTGTGTCTCTTTGTGTTGCTCCACCTCCTCCTGCAGCTGAGAGAAGAAGGCTACAAAGTACTGCTGCCTGTAGTGGGGACTGAAGTTCTTCAGCTCGGACTCCGCACCTGCACCTGCACACACACACACACACACACACACACACACACACACACACACACACACACACACACACACACACACACACACACACACACACACAATGGTGAGAACCAGATCTGTGTCATTGAAGACATTAAAGGTCAGTAGCTCACAACAAGACAATGCCATTCAGTGGTGAACCATCTTTCTCACATCCTCCAAGTAAACCACATCTCAGAGCGACAGGTAACGGACAAAATGAAGGAAACACCAACATCAATGGGGGCGTTGGGCCACCACCAATCAGAACAGGTTCAATGGGGGCGTTGGGCCACCACCAATCAGAACAGGTTCAATGGGGGCGTTGGGCCACCACCAATCAGAACAGGTTCAATGGGGGCGTTGGGCCACCACCAATCAGAACAGGTTCAATGGGGGCATTGGAGGCGTTGGGCCACCACCAATCAGAACAGGTTCAATGGGGGCGTTGGGCCACCACCAATCAGAACAGGTTCAATGGGGGCATTGGGCCACCACCAATCAGAACAGGTTCAATAGGGGGCATTGGGGGCGTTGGGCCACCACCAATCAGAACAGGATCAATGGGGGCGTTGGGCCACCACCAATCAGAACAGGTTCAATGGGGGGGCGTTGGGCCTCCACCAATCAGAACAGGTTCAATGGGGGCGTTGGGCCACCACCAATCAGAACAGGTTCAATGGGGGCGTTGGGCCACCAACAATCAGAACAGTTTCAATGGGGGCGTTGGGCCTCCACCAATCAGAACAGGTTCAATGGGGGCGTTGGGCCTCCACCAATCAGAACAGGTTCAATGGGGGCGTTGGGCCACCACCAATCAGAACAGGTTCAATGGGGGCGTTGGGCCACCACCAATCAGAACAGTTTCAATGGGGGCGTTGGGCCTCCACCAATCAGAACAGGTTCAATGGGGGCGTTGGGCCTCCACCAATCAGAACAAGTTCAATGGGGGCGTTGGGCCACCACAAATCAGAACAGGTTCAATGGGGGCGTTGGGCCTCCACCAATCAGAACAGGTTCAATGGGGGCGTTGGGCCTCCACCAATCAGAACAGGTTCAATGGGGGTGTTGGGCCACCACCAATCAACAGGTTCAATGG
Source organism: Oncorhynchus tshawytscha (assembly GCF_018296145.1). Classification (NCBI taxonomy): domain Eukaryota; kingdom Metazoa; phylum Chordata; class Actinopteri; order Salmoniformes; family Salmonidae; genus Oncorhynchus; species Oncorhynchus tshawytscha. The sequence continues at coordinate 83,867,788 of NC_056438.1, forward strand.
GGGCGTTGGGCCTCCACCAATCAGAACAGGTTCAATGCACCTTGGCATAGATTCTACAAGTGTCTGGAACTCGATTGGAGGAATGCGACACCATTCTATAGATTCTACAAGTGTCTGGAACTCGATTGGAGGAATGCGACACCATTCTATAGATTCTACAAGTGTCTGGAACTCGATTGGAGGAATGCGACACCATTCTATAGATTCTCCAAGTGTCTGGAACTCGATTGGAGGAATGCGACACCATTCTATAGATTCTACAGGTGTCTGGAACTCGATTGGAGGAATGCGACACCATTCTATAGATTCTACAAGTGTCTGGAACTCGATTGGAGGAATGCGACACCATTCTATAGATTCTACAAGTGTCTGGAACTCGATTGGAGGAATGCGACAACATTCTATAGATTCTACAAGTGTCTGGAACTCGATTGGAGGAATGCACACCATTCTATAGATTCTACAGGTGTCTGGAACTCGATTGGAGGAATGCGACACCATTCTATAGATTCTACAGGTGTCTGGAACTCGATGGAGGAATGCTGATTCTACAGGTGTCTGGAACTCGATTGGAGGAATGCGACACCATTCTATAGATTCTACAAGTGTCTGGAACTCGATTGGAGGAATGCGACACCATTCTATAGATTCTACAAGTGTCTGGAACTCGATTGGAGGAATGCGACACCATTCTATAGATTCTACAAGTGTCTGGAACTCGATTGGAGGAATGCGACACCATTCTATAGATTCTACAAGTGTCTGGAACTCTGGGAATGCGACACCATTCTATAGATTCTACAGGTGTCTGGAACTCGATTGGAGGAATGCGACACCATTCTATAGATTCTACAGGTGTCTATAACTCGATTGGAGTCTTCTATAGATTCTACAGGTGTCTGGAACTCGATTGGAGGAATGCGACACCATTCTATAGATTCTACAAGGGTCTGGAACTCGATTGGAGGAATGCGACACCATTCTATAGATTCTACAAGTGTCTGGAACTCCATTGGAGGAATGCGACACCATTCTATAGATTCTACAAGTGTCTGGAACTCGATTGGAGGAATGCGACACCATTCTATAGATTCTACAAGTGTCTGGAACTCGATTGGAGGAATGCGACAACATTCTATACATTCTACAAGTGTCTGGAACTCGATTGGAGGAATGCAACACCATTCTATAGATTCTACAGGTGTCTGGAACTCCATTGGAGGAATGCGACACCATTCTATAGATTCTACAAGGGTCTGGAACTCGATTGGAGGAATGCGACACCATTCTATAGATTCTACAAGTGTCTGGAACTCGATTGGAGGAATGTGACACCATTCTATAGATTCTACAGGTGTCTGGAACTCGATTGGAGGAATGCGACACCATTCTATAGATTCTACAGGTGTCTGGAACTCCATTGGAGGAATGCGACACCATTCTATAGATTCTACAAGGGTCTGGAACTCGATTGGAGGAATGCGACACCATTCTATAGATTCTACAGGTGTCTGGAACTCCATTGGAGGAATGTGACAACATTCTATAGATTCTACAGGTGTCTGGAACTCGATTGGAGGAATGCGACACCATTCTATAGATTCTACAAGGGTCTGGAACTGATTGGAGGAATGCGACACCATTCTATAGATTCTACAAGGGTCTGGAACTCGATTGGAGGAATGCGACACCATTCTATAGATTCTACAAGGGTCTGGAACTCGATTGGAGGAATGCGACACCATTCTATAGATTCTACAGGTGTCTGGAACTCGATTGGAGGAATGCGACAACATTCTATAGATTCTACAAGTGTCTGGAACTCGATTGGAGGAATGCGACACCATTCTATAGATTCTACAAGTGTCTGGAACTCGATTGGAGGAATGTGACAACATTCTATAGATTCTACAAGTGTCTGGAACTCGATTGGAGGAATGCGACAACATTCTTCCATGAGAAATTCCATCAGTTGGTGTTTTGTTGTTGGAAACCTCCGTCTCAGGCGTCGCTCCAGAATCTCCCGTTAGTGTTTAACTGGGTTGAGATCTGGTGACTGAGACAGCCAGGGTTTATGGGATGTCAATTGCTTAATTAACTCAGGAACCTCACCTGTGTGGAAGCACCTGATTTCAATATTCTTTGTATCCCTCATTTACTTCAGTGTTTCCATTATCTTGTCAGTTAGCCGTATGTCAATTCACATCTTACTTCAACATCCCAACCACAATACAACATATACTTACTTCAACATCCCAACCACAATACAACATAATCTCACTTCAACATCCCAACCACAATACAACATCAACTCAGCGTAATACCTCTGTATCTGTCACGTTCTGACCATAGTTCTTTTGTGTTTTCTTTGTTTTAGTGTTGGTCAGGACGTGAGCTGAGTGGGCATTCTATGTTGTGTGTCTAGTTTTCCCGTTTCTATGTTTGGCCTGATATGGTTGTCAATCAGAGGCAGGTGTTAGTCATTGTCTCTGATTGGGAACCATATTTAGGTAGCCTGTTTTGTGGGTGGTTGTTTCCTGTCTTCTGTATTTGTGTCTTTGCACCAGATAGGACTGTTTCGGTTTTTCACATTTTTGTTGTTTTGGTATTTTGTAGTGTTCACGTTTATGGTCTTTATTAAACATGTTGAACTCTAACGACGCTGCGCTTTGGTCCTCTCCTTCGTCCACAGAAGAAAGCCGTTACAGTATCATTTAAAACAACTCTACAGCACACAGATATTCTGTATGGTCTTGTGGCCTCGTTCCACCATCCTGATCTTGTGACATCACATTCTATTAATCTACAAGTGAAATAAAAGGAAACGGGAGGTCAGAGGTCAGAGGTCAGGATGGTGAATCATCTTCCCATCTGCTACTTATTCTTTTCTCCTGTGATTCATTCTGTTGTCACGACCTCAGTGATGACTGTCCGTCATGATTCCTCCCTGCCTCATTCATTCCACTCCTCTCTGTCAATGGTGTAAAAACCAACACAACGCATATGGAGAATACCACAGAGGGTCCAGTTATAATGTAGCACCGGAATCTATTACCACAATGTAGCACTGCAATCTATCACCACAATGTAGCACCACAATCTATCACCACAATGTATCACCACAATGTAGCACCACAATCTATCACCACAATGTAGCACCACAATGTAGCACCACAATGTAGCACCACAATATAGCACCACAATCTATCACCACAATCTATCACCACAATCTAGCACAACAATCTATCACCACAATCTAGCACAACAATCTATCACCACAATGTAGCACCACAATCTATTACCGCAATCTATCACCGCAATCTATCACCACAATCTATCACCACAATCTATCACCGCAATCTATCACCACACTCTATCACCACAATGTAGCACCACAATCTATCACCACAATGTAGCACCACAATCTATCACCACAATGTAGCACCACAATCTAGCACCGCAATCTAGCATCACAATCTATTACCACAATCTATTACCACAATCTATCACCACAATGTAGCACCACAATGTAAATAATGGCGTTCCAAAAAAGGTCCAGTTGCCAAGACCACGAATGCAAATTCCATCTAGACAACCGTTGCCCTAGAGCACACAAAAAAAACGATCTGAGAGACAAGGCAAGAAGGGTCTTCTATGTCATCAAAAGGAACATAAAATTCAACATACCAATTAGGATCTGGCTAAAAGTACTTGAATTAGTTATAGAACCCATTACCCTTTATGGTTGTGAGGTCTGGGGTCCGCTCACCAACCAAGAATTCACAAAATGGGACAAACACCAAATTGAGACTGCATGCAGAATTCTGCAAAAATATCCTCAGTGTACAAAGTAAAACACCAAATAATGCAGAGCAGAATTAGGCCGCTAATGATCAAAATCCAGAAAAGAGCCGTTAAATTCTACAACCACCTAAAAGGAAGTGATTCCCAAACCTTCCATAACAAAGCCATCTACAACAGAGAGATGAACCTGGAGAAGATTCCCCTAAGCAAGCTGGTCCTGTGGCTCTGTTCACAATCGCAAACAGACCCCACAGAGCCCCAGGACAGCAGCACAATTAGACCCAACCAAACAGAGCAAACTAGAATGTTATTTGGCCCTAAACAGAGAGTACACAGTGGCAGAATACCTGACCACTGTGACTGACCCTAAACAGAGAGTACACAGTGGCAGAATACCTGACCACTGTGACTGACCCTAAACAGAGAGTACACAGCGGCAGAATACCTGACCCCTGTGACTGACCCAAAATTAAGGAAAGCTTTGACTATGTACAGACTCAGTGAGCATAGCCTTGCCATTGAGAAAGGCTGCCGTAGGCAGACCTGGCTCTCAAGAGAAGACAGGCTATGTGCACAATGCCCACAAAATGAGGTGGGAACTGAGCTGCACTTCCTAACCTCCTGCCAAATGTATGACCATATTAGTACCACATATTTCCCTCAGATAACACAGATACACAAAGAATTTGAAAACAAACCCAATTTTGATAAACTCCCATATCTACTGGGTGAAATTCCACAGTGTGCCATCACAGCAGCAAGATGTGTGACCTGTTGCCTCAAGAAAAGGGCAACCAGTGAAGAACAAACCATATTTATGTTGATTTATTTTCCCTTTTGTACTTTAACTATTTGCACATCGTTACAACACTGTATATAGACATAATATTATTTTGGAATATAGTGTAATGTTTACAGTTCACTTTTGTTGTTTATTTCACTTTTGTTATTATCTAGTTCACTTGCTTGGGCAATGTTAACATATGTTTTCCATGCCAATGAAGAGAGAGAGAGAGGCTTCATGTGATGTATTATAATGTGATCTAGCTTCCGTTTGGTTCTTAAACGGTTTCTGTTTCAAGACGTAATGAATACACCCCAGTGGTGTGATATATTGTGTTATATATTGCATAAATTATAGAAATACAGTATATTGCCCATTATGTTGTTGGGAAATATTGTAGCTCTGTTAATTGTATTATTCTCCTGTCTGTGTGTGGAAATACATCTGTTAATCCTTCTATCTGAATAGTTATTGACACACATCAGTACTATAGAGTAGGTTCTCTCTATCCACACGCTAGTCATAACATTATCATATTATCTCTTTTGGGTACTATAGAGTAGGTTCTCTCTATCCACACACTAGTCATAACATTATCTGTCTATGTAGTTTTTACATACAGTACACTCCATGACATAAAGTATGTGGACACCTCACCTCAACATCTCATTAATATGGACTTGGTTCCCCCTTTGCTGCTATAACAGCCTCCACTCTTCTGGGAAGGCTTTCCACTAGATGTTGGAACATTGCTGCTATAACAGCCTCCACTCTTCTGGGAAGGCTTTCCACTAGATGTTGGAACATTGCTGCTATAACAGCCTCCACTCTTCTGGGAAGGCTTTCCACTAGATGTTGGAACATTGCTGCGGGGACTTGCTTCCATTCAGCCACAAGCATTAATGAGGTCGGGCACTGATGTTGGGCGATTGTGTCTGGCTCGCAGTCGGTGTTCCAATTAATCCCAAAGGTGTTTGATGGGGTTGAGGTCAGGGCTTTCTGCAGGCCAGTCAAGTTCTTCCACACTGATCTCAGCAAACCATTTCTGTATGGACCTCGTTTTGTCATGCTGAAACAAGAAAGGGCTTCCCCGAACAGTTGCCACAAAGTTGGAAGTACAGAATCTTCTAGAATGTCATTGTATGCTGCAGCGTTAAGCTTTCCCTTCACTGGAACTAAGGAGTGCGAACCATGAAAAACAGCCCCAGACCATTATTCCTCATCCACCAAACTTTATAGTTGGCACTATTCATCACTCCTGGATTCTACCCTCCTGTATTCTGTCCTACTATATACTACCCTCCTGTATTCTGTCCTACTATATACTACCCTCCTGTATTCTGTCCTACTATATACTACCCTCCTGTATTCTGTCCTACTGTATACTACCCTCCTGTATTCTGTCCTTCCTGTATTCTATCTTCCTGTATTCTGTCCTACTATATACTACCCTCCTGTATTCTGTCCACCTGTTTACTACCCTCCTGTATTCTACCTTCCTGTATACTATCTTCCTGTATTCTACCTTCCTGTATTCTATCTTCCTGTATTCTACCTTCCTGTATTCTATCTTCCTGTATTCTGTCTTCCTGTATTCTGTCTTCCTGTATTCTATCTTCCTGTATTCTGTCTTCCTGTATTCTACCTTCCTGTATTCTATCTTCCTGTATTCTGTCTTCCTGTATTCTGTCTTCCTGTATTCTATCTTCCTGTATTCTACCTTCCTGTATTCTATCTTCCTGTATTCTGTCTTCCTGTATTCTGTCTTCCTGTATTCTATCTTCCTGTATTCTGTCTTCCTGTATTCTATCTTCCTGTATTCTATCTTCCTGTATTCTGTCTTCCTGTATTCTACCTTCCTGTATTCTACCTTCCTGTATTCTATCTTCCTGTATTCTATCTTCCTGTATTCTGTCTTCCTGTATTCTGTCTTCCTGTATTCTGTCTTCCTGTATTCTACCTTCCTGTATTCTACCTTCCTGTATTCTATCTTCCTGTATTCTATCTTCCTGTATACTATCTTCCTGTATTCTATCTTCCTGTATTCTATCTTCCTGTATTCTATCTTCCTGTATTCTATCTTCCTGTATTCTACCTTCCTGTATTCTACCTTCCTGTATTCTATCTTCCTGTATTCTACCTTCCTGTATTCTATCTTCCTGTATTCTATCTTCCTGTATTCTATCTTCCTGTATTCTATCTTCCTGTATTCTATCTTCCTGTATTCTGTCTTCCTGTATTCTATCTTCCTGTATTCTATCTTCCTGTATTCTGTCTTCCTGTATTCTACCTTCCTGTATTCTGTCTTCCTGTATTCTATCTTCCTGTATTCTATCTTCCTGTATTCTATCTTCCTGTATTCTATCTTCCTGTATTCTGTCTTCCTGTATTCTGTCTTCCTGTATTCTACCTTCCTGTATTCTATCTTCCTGTATTCTATCTTCCTGTATTCTGTCTTCCTGTATTCTATCTTCCTGTATTCTGTCTTCCTGTATTCTATCTTCCTGTATTCTATCTTCCTGTATTCTGTCTTCCTGTATTCTATCTTCCTGTATTCTATCTTCCTGTATTCTATCTTCCTGTATTCTATCTTCCTGTATTCTGTCTTCCTGTATTCTATCTTCCTGTATTCTGTCTTCCTGTATTCTACCCTCCTGTATTCTGTCCTACTATATCTACCCTCCTGCATTCTACCCTCCTGTATTCTACCCCTCATCTATTCTACATTCCTGTATTCTACCCTCCTGTATTCTACCCCTCATCTATTCTACCCTCCTGTATTCTACCCCTCATCTATTCTACCCTCCTGTATTCTACCCTCCTGCATTCTACCCTCCTGTATTCTACCCCTCATCTATTCTACATTCCTGTATTCTACCCTCCTGCATTCTACCCTCCTGAATTCTACCCTCCTGTATTCTACCCCTCATCTATTCTACCCTCCTGAATTCTACCCTCCTGTATTCTACCCTCATCTATTCTACCCTCCTGTATTCCACCCTCCTGCATTCTACCCTCCTGTGTTCAACCCTCCTGCATTCTACCCTCCTGCTTTCTACCCCTCATCTATTCTACACTCCTGTATTCCACCCTCCTGCATTCTACCCTCCTGTGTTCAATCCTCCTGCATTCTACCCCTCCTGCTTTCTACCCTCATCTATTCTACCCTCCTGTATTCTACCCTCATCTATTCTACCCTCCTGCATTCTACCCTCATCTATTCTACCCTCCTGAATTCTACCCTCCTGTATTCAATCCTCCTGCATTCTACCCTCATCTATGTTACCCTTCTGAATCCTGCACTCCTCTAACTATGTCCCTCCATGCAGGCGTTATCTCCATCAGAACATCCTGTCATTATGTCCCATGGAAACTCTCAGTGCAATTTGACCCAATTCAACGTATTAGCAGCTTTTTAAGGGCTCAGATATAGAGCAGGCAGATATGAAGTGAGAGTCTCTCTCTCCTAGTCTTATTAAGGTAGATATAGAGCAGGTAGATATGAAGTGGGAGTCTCTCTCTTTCCTAGTCTTATTAAGGTAGATATAGAGCAGGTAGATATGAAGTGGGAGTCTCTCTCTCCTAGTCTTATTAAGGTAGATATAGAGCAGGTAGATATGAAGTGGGAGTCTCTCTCTCCTAGTCTTATTAAGGTAGATATAGAGCAGGCAGATATGAAGTGGGAGTCTCTCTCTCCTAGTCTTATTAAGGTAGATATAGAGCAGGTAGATATGAAGTGGGAGTCTCTCTTTTCCTAGTCTTATTAAGGTAGATATAGAGCAGGCAGATATGAAGTGGGAGTCTCTCTCTCTCTCTCTCTAGTCTTATTAAGGTAGATATAGAGCAGGTAGATATGAAGTGGGAGTCAGAGATCTGTACAGTCTTATTAAGGTAGATATAGAGCAGGCAGATATGAAGTGGGAGTCTATCTGACTCCTAGTCTTATTAAGGTAGATATAGAGCAGGTAGATATGAAGTACAGTTGTGGTCTCTCCTAGTCCTAACCCATCAAGGGTTGTTTTAGTGAGTACAGAGATCAGTACGTGTGGTATATATGAAAGAAAATACATGGGGAATATAAACAGTGTACATGTTGTGGTATATAGTGAGTACAGAGATCAGGTACATGTTGTGGTATATAGTGAGTACAGAGATCATGTACATGTTGTGGTATATAGTGAGTACAGAGATCAGGTACATGTTGTGGTATATAGTGAGTACAGAGATCATGTACATGTTGTGGTATATAGTGAGTACAGAGATCATGTACATGTTGTGGTATATAGTGAGTACAGAGATCAGGTACATGTTGTGGTATATATTGTATACAGGATGGATATAGAGAGATGGTGAAGAGATCTGGTATATATAATATAGAGGACGGATTTAGAGAACACTGGTTTCGCTGTCAGACACCCTTAAAATGTTCAAATGTTGTGTCAACCGCAAATTCTTGGTAGTGACACAGAAACTGTCATTCTGACGGTTTACTGGGAGGTGGAGAGAAAGATAGGTGGGGAGAGAGAAATAGAGAGAGAGAGGAATTCAACAGGAAATCACTATCTCTTCTCTACATCCTCCAATTACAAACCAACCCCCTCCGACCATCAGTATTTGATCTCTGATCTTCAAGCTAAATAGTGGAGACCTCTGGGACTGTGTAGAGGACTAACTGTCTGTGGCCTGTCAGTGTGTAGATGACTGACTGTATGTGGCCTGTCAGTGTGTAGAGGACTGACTGTATGTGGCCTGTCAGTGTGTAGAGGACTGACTGTATGTGGCCTGTCAGTTTGTAGAGGACTAACTGTCTGTGGCCTGTCAGTGTGTAGAGGACTAACTGTCTGTGGCCTGTTAGTGTCTTTATACCAATATACTGTACAGGTACCCCCTGTGTATAGCCTCCACATTGACTCTGTACCGGTACCCCTGTATATAGCCTCCACATTGACTCTGTACCGGTACCCCTGTATATAGCCTCCACATTGACTCTGTACCAGTACCCCCTGTATATAGCCTCCACATTGACTCTGTACTGGTACCCCCTTTATATAGCCTCCACATTGACTCTGTACCGGTACCCCTGTATATAGCCTCCACATTGACTCTGTACCAGTACTCCCTGTATATAGCCTCCACATTGACTCTGTACCGGTACCCCCTGTATATAGCCTCCACATTGACTCTGTACCGGTACCCCCTGTATATAGCCTCCACATTGACTCTGTACCGGTACCCCTGTATATAGCCTCCACATTGACTCTGTACCGGTACCCCTGTATATAGCCTCCACATTGACTCTGTACCGGTACCCCCTGTATATAGCCTCCACATTGACTCTGTACCGGTACCCCCTGTATATAGCCTCCACATTGACTCTGTACCGGTACCCCCTGTATATAGCCTCCACATTGACTCTGTACCGTACCCCCTGTATATAGCCTCCACATTGACTCTGTACCGGTACCCCCCTGTATATAGCCTCCACATTGACTCTGTACCGGTACCCCCTGTATATAGCCTCCACATTGACTCTGTACCGGTACCCCCTTTATATAGCCTCCACATTGACTCTGTACCGGTACCCCCTGTATATAGCCTCCACATTGACTCTGTACCAGTACCCCCTGTATATAGCCTCCACATTGACTCTGTACCGTAATACCCTGTATATAGCCTCCACATTGACTCTGTACCGGTACCCCGTGTATATAGTCTCCACATTGACTCTGTACCGGTACCCCTGTATATAGCCTCCACATTGACTCTGTACCGGTACCCCCTGTATATAGCCTCCACATTGACTCTGTACCGTAATGTATATAGCCTCATTATGTATATAGCCTCCACATTGACTCTGTAGAGGAGGACCCCTGTCAGAGATAGCCTCCACATTCACTCTGTACTGTCAGGTACCCTGTATATAGCTGTCCACATTGACTCTGTCACCGTAATACCCTGTATATAGCCTCCACATTGACTCTGTACCGAGAATACCTACTGCCATATAGCCTCCACATTGACTCTGTACCAGTACTCCCTGTATATAGCCTCATTATTGTTTTGTTATTGTATTACTTTTTATTATTATTATTATTAGAACAGGGGACTGTACTGTCAGAGAGAGGAGAGAGGAGACTGTACTGTCAGAGAGAGGAGAGAGGAGACTGTACTGTCAGAGAGAGGAGAGAGGAGACTGTACTGTCAGAGAGAGGAGAGAGGAGACTGTACTGTCAGAGAGAGGAGAGACTGTACTGTCAGAGAGAGGAGACTGTACTGTCAGAGAGAGGAGAGAGGAGACTACTGCCATAGAGAGGAGAGAGGAGACTACTGCCATAGAGAGGAGAGAGGAGACTACTGCCATAGAGAGGAGAGAGGAGACTGTACTGTCAGAGAGAGAGAGGAGAGAGGAGAGAGACTGTACTGTCAGAGAGAGGGAGAGAGAGAGACTGTACTGTCAGAGAGAGAGAGACTGTGCCATAGAGAGGAGAGGAGACTACTGAGGAGAGGAGAGAGGAGACTACTGCCATAGAGAGGAGAGAGGAGACTACTGCCATAGAGAGGAGAGAGGAGACTACTGCCATAGAGAGGAGAGAGGAGACTACTGCCATAGAGAGGAGAAAGGAGACTACTGCCATAGAGAGGAGAGACTACTGCCATAGGAGACTACTGCCATAGAGAGGAGAGAGGAGACTACTGCCATAGAGAGGAGAGAGGAGACTACTGCCATAGAGAGGAGAGAGGAGACTACTGCCATAGAGAGGAGAGAGGAGACTACTGCCATAGAGAGGAGAAAGGAGACTACTGCCATAGAGAGGAGAGAGGAGACTACTGCCATAGAGAGGAGAGAGGAGACTACTGCCATAGAGAGGAGAGAGGAGACTACTGCCATAGAGAGGAGAGAGAGACTGTACTGTCAGAGAGAGGAGAGAGGAGACTGTACTGTCAGAGAGAGGAGAGAGGAGACTACTGCCATAGAGAGGAGAGAGGAGACTGTACTGTCAGAGAGAGGAGAGAGGAGACTACTGCCATAGAGAGGAGAGAGGAGACTACTGCCATAGAGAGGAGAGAGGAGACTGTACTGTCAGAGAGAGGAGAGAGGAGACTGTACTGTCAGAGAGAGGAGAGAGGAGACTACTGCCATAGAGAGGAGAGAGGAGACTGTACTGTCAGAGAGAGGGAGACTGTACTGTCAGAGAGAGGAGACTGTACTGTCAGAGAGAGACTGTAGAGAGAGAGACTGTACTGTCAGAGAGAGGAGAGAGGAGACTACTGCCATAGAGAGGAGAGAGGAGACTACTGCCATAGAGAGGAGAGAGGAGACTACTGCCATAGAGAGGAGAGAGGAGACTACTGCCACTGTCAGAGAGGAGGAGAGAGACTACTGCCATAGAGAGGAGAGAGGAGACTACTGCCATAGAGAGGAGAAAGGAGACTGTACTGTCAGAGAGAGGAGAGAGGAGACTACTGCCATAGAGAGGAGAGAGGAGACTACTGCCATAGAGAGGAGAGAGGAGACTACTGCCATAGAGAGGAGAGAGGAGACTGTACTGTCAGAGAGAGGAGAGAGGAGACTGTACTGTCAGAGAGAGGAGAGAGGAGACTACTGCCATAGAGAGGAGAGAGGAGACTGTACTGTCAGAGAGAGGAGAGAGGAGACTACTGCCATAGAGAGGAGAGAGGAGACTACTGCCATAGAGAGGAGAGAGGAGACTGTACTGTCAGAGAGAGGAGAGAGGAGACTGTACTGTCAGAGAGAGGAGAGAGGAGACTGTACTGTCAGAGAGAGGAGAGAGGAGACTACTGCCATAGAGAGGAGAGAGGAGACTGTACTGTCAGAGAGAGGAGAGAGGAGACTGTACTGTCAGAGAGAGGAGAGAGGAGACTGTACTGTCAGAGAGAGGAGAGAGGAGACTGTACTGTCAGAGAGAGGAGAGAGGAGACTGTACTGTCAGAGAGAGGAGAGAGGAGACTGTACTGTCAGAGAGAGGAGAGAGGAGACTACTGCCAGAGAGAGGAGACTGTACTGTCAGAGAGAGGAGAGAGGAGACTACTGCCATAGAGAGGAGAGAGGAGACTACTGCCATAGAGAGGAGAGATAACTTTGTGCTGTCAGAGAGAGAGAGGAAAGAAGAGACCCAGGGGATGGGAGGAGATAACATCCCACCAGTACACCCTGAGCAGAGTGCCAGAAACCAATGACATCATGTTAGAGAGTCTGGGAAAGGTTGTGAATGGCATGTCTAGAATACAGCCAGCCAGCCAGCAGCCAGCCAGCCAGCCAGCCAGCCAGACAGACAGACAGACAGACAGACAGACAGACAGACAGACAGACAGACAGGGAACTGGTCTGTTAGACAGACAGACAGACAGACAGACAGACAGACAGACAGACAGACAGACAGACAGACAGACAGACAGACAGACAGACAGACAGACAGACAGACAGACAGACAGACAGGGAACTGGTCTGTTAGACAGACAGACAGACAGACAGACAGACAGACAGACAGACAGACAGACAGACAGACAGACAGACATACATACATACATACATACATACATACATACATACATACATACATACATACATACATACATACATACATACATACATAGATAGATAGATAGATAGATAGATAGATAGATAGATAGATAGATAGATAGATAGATAGATAGATAGATAGATAGATAGATAGATAGATAGATAGATAGATAGATAGATAGATAGATAGATAGATAGATAGATAGATAGATAGATAGATAGATAGATAGATAGATAGATAGATAGATAGATAGATAGATAGATAGATAGATAGATAGATAGATAGATAGATAGATAGATAGATAGATAGATAGATAGATAGATGATAGATAGAGAGAGATGTGTGTACATTGGACACCTTAGTGCAAATATGTCATGTCCCATAAAAGCTGAGTCCTGGAGGTACCTGAGTGCAGAGGGATAAAGGAAGCACAAGGAGTGTATTCATACCAGCTCTGAGGGAGAATCTTCTCTTACAAAAATAAACTAGCCAAACCACTTGGCTCCTAATGTAGAGCTCCTAATATAAAGCTCCTAATGTACAGCTCCTACCGTAGAGCACCTAAATCAGAGCTCCTAACATAGAGCACCTAAATCAGAGCTCACTAATGTAGAGCACCTAAATCAGAGCTCCTAATGTAGAGCTCCTAATGTAGAGCTCCTAAATCAGAGCTCACTAATGTAGAGCACCTAAATCAGAGCTCCTAACATAGAGCTCACTAATGTAGAGCACCTAAATCAGAGCTCCTAACATAGAGCTCACTAATGTAGAGCACCTAAATCAGAGCTCCTAACGTAGAGCTCCTAATGTACAGCTGCAGCTGTACACAGCCCATCTGTAAATAGCCCATCCAATCTGTCTACGTCATCCCCATATTGTTTTTATTTACTTTTCTGCTCTTTTGCACACTAGTATTTCTACTTGCACATCATCATCTTCTCATCTATCACTCCAGTGTTAATTTGCTAAATTGTAATTACTTTGCTACTACGGCCTATTTATTGCCTTACCTCCTCATGCCATTTACACACACTGTATATAGACTTTCTTTTTTTCTATTGTGTTATTGACTGTACGCTTGTTTACTCCATGTGTAACTCTGTGTTGTTGTTTGTGTCACACTGCTTTGCTTTATCTTGGCCAGGTCGCAGTTGTAAATGAGAACTTGTTCTCAACTGGCCTACCTGGTTAAATAAAGGTTAAAAAAATTATAATAACGTAGACCTCCTAATGTAGAGCTCCTAATGTAGAGATCAAATTGTAGAGCCCTTAATGTAGAGCCCTTAATGTAGAGATCCTAATGTAGAGCCCTTAATGTAGAGCACCTAATGTAGAGCTCCTAGTGTAGAGCCCTTAATGTAGAGCCCTAAATGTTGAGCACCTAATGTAGAGCCCTTAATGTAGAGCCCTTAATGTAGATATCCTAATGTAGAGCTCCTAGTGTAGAGCCCTTAATGTAGAGCCCTAAATGTAGAGCTCCTAATGTAGAGCTCCTAATGTAGAGCCCTTAATGTAGAGCCCTTACTGTAGAGCCCTTAATGTAGAGCCCCTAATATAGAGCCCTTAATGTAGATCTCCTAATGTAGAGCTCCTAGTGTAGAGCCCTTAATGTAGACCCCTAAATGTAGAGCTCCTAATGTAGAGCTCCTAGTGTAGAGCCCTAAATGTAGAGCTCCTAGTGTAGAGCTCCTAGTGTAGAGCTCCTAATATAGAGCTCCTAATGAAGAGCTCTTAATGTAGAGCCTTTAATGTAGAGCCCTAAATGTAGAGCTCCTAATGTAGAGCTCCTAATGTAGAGTTCCTAATGTAGAGCTCCTAATGTAGAGCTCCTAGTCTAGTGCTCCTATTGTAGAGCTCCTAAATCAGAGCTCCTAAATCAGCATTCCTAATGTAGAGTTCCTAATGTAGAGCTCCTAGTGTAGAGCTCCTAAATCAGAGCTCCTAGTGTAGAGCTCCTAATGTAGAGCTCCTAATGTAGAGCCCTTAATATAGAGCTCCTAATGAAGAGCTCTTAATGTAGAGCCTTTAATGTAGAGCCCTAAATGTAGAGCTCCTAGTGTAGAGCTCCTAAATCAGAGCTCCTAGTGTAGAGCTCCTAGTGTAGAGCTCCTAAATCAGAGCTCCTAGTGTAGAGTTCCTAAATCAGAGCTCCTAATGTAGAGCTCCTAGTGTAGAGCTCCTAAATCAGAGCTCCTAGTGTAGAGTTCCAAATGTAGAGCTAGTGGAGTAGGACTATAGCACGTAGGCCTCCACCTAATCTCGTGACACAGTAAAGAATTTCTGTATGTTTTACTTTAAAATCTTACAGTAATATGCTGCTTTATCAGTTTACAATTTCTAAAAGTGCAGAAGTGAGAGTTTAAACGCCCACAGTGTTAAAAACACTTTCTTAGAAATTATATAATAATAATAATTTATTTAACTTTTATAGAGCTATTTATTACATAAAGATATCTTGAAGCGCTGTAAAGCAACAACAACAACAAAAAACAAGCAATTTAAAAACAACATCATTAATCATCACGAGGGAGATCAACATTCAAGAGACTAAAGGTTGAGAAAGTTCATGGCTTGAGTGCGATCAGAGGGAGGAGGTCAAGGGGGAGACCCAGGAGCAGACAGGCAGCACATTGTCATCACGGTGTTTCGCCATCCACGCCGTTTATTGCTTCAATAGGACTCAGTCAGATGAAGTCAGAGTTACGTACTAGCCACTCGACTAGTAGCTAGCTAGCTACTCCTTGGTGAATCTACGGTAGTCACGATATGTGACCATCTCAAATAGCTTTAAAATAAAAAATAAAAAATGTGTAACCCCCTTTTCTCCCCAATTTCGTGATATCCAATTACGATCTTGTCTCAAGGTTGAGCATGCGTCCTCTGAAACATGACCCCCCAAACCGCGCTTCTTAACACCCGCCCGCTTACCCCGGAAGCCAGCCTCACCAATGTGTCGGAGGAAACACCGTTTCCAGCCACAAAGAGTCGCTAGAGCGTGATGAGCCAAGTAAAGCCCCCCGGCCAAACTCTCCCCTAACCTGGACGACGCTGGGCCAAACTCTCCCCTAACCCAGACGACGCTGAGCCAAACTCTCCCCTAACCCGGACGACGCTGGGCCAAACTCTCCCTAACCCGGACGACGCTGGGCCAAACTCTCCCCTAACCCAGACGACGCTGCGCCAGTTGTGCGCCGCTCTATGGGTCTCCTGGTCACGGCCGGCTGTGACACAGCCTGGGATCAAACCCAGGTCTGTAGTGACACTTCAAGCACTGCGATGCCACTTGGGAGAAACTAACATTTTTCAATGTGTTGATAAAATAAGATCCCCATAGTGTTGGGTCCCTAACACCATGAGTGTTGCAAATCCCAACTTAAATGAACACTTTATTAGAGCTGATGATGTTACACTTTCTCAGTGTTAGGGAATTAACACCTGTGGTGTTATAGTATTTTTTGGTCAGTTTTAACACTATGTAAAGCCTTATTTGCATATTTCCCAGGGTTCCTTTCAAGTGAATGTTAGAGTCACCCACCAATGACTGTGTTTTTTAGTGACAGAGACATGGTTGCTGCATACATGTTCAGTCCTGAAGCCTTCACTAAGTGAATGTGTTTGAATTAAACATAAACCCTTATTGGACATGTCATGAGGCCTTTAGTTATGGCCTAGTCCCCCCCCAACATTGTGGTCTGAAAATCCTGGCACATGGGCCATGTCAGACTTCCAAATCGCAATATGCTGCTGTGTGAAGTGATGGTGTTAACCCCACTAGAATCAACACTCAGATATAACACTGGTCTTAACCCCACTAGAATCAACACTCAGATATAACACTGGTGTTAACCCCACTAGAATCAACACTCAGATATAACACTGGTCTTAACCCCACTAGAATCAACACTCAGATATAACACTGGTCTTAACCCCACTAGAATCAACACTCAGATATAACACTGGTCTTAACCCCACTAGAATCAACACTCAGATATAACACTGGTGTTAACCCACTAGAATCAACACTCAGATATACCACTGGTCTTAACCCCACTAGAATCAACACTCAGATATAACACTGGTCTTAACCCCACTAGAATCAACACTCAGATATAACACTGGTCTTAACCCCACTAGAATCAACACTCAGATATAACACTGGTGTTAACACCACTAGAATCAACACTCAGATATACCACTGGTGTTAACCCCACTAGAATCAACACTCAGATATACCACCGGTGTTAACCCCACTAGAATCAACACCAATATTTTTACACCCAGAAATGTGCTGCGTACATGTGCCATTTGCAACTTAAAATCTCTCTCAGGAAATCCTCCTATCGAGTAGCCTATAGAGTTGAAGCAGGACTGAAGCAGAACTGAACAGAACTGGAACAGAAAGGAAAATACAACCATGTAGATGTAGCCTAGTTCTCTCACAGCACAGCTGCACATTCCCAGAGTTCTAGGAGTCAACTGAACTTCTCCCTGCAAGTGGTCTTCTCTCTCTCTCTCTCTCTCTCTCTCTCTCTCTCTCTCTCTCTGTCTCTCTCTCTCTGTCTCTCTCTCTCTGTCTCTCTCTGTCTCTCTGTCTGTCTCTCTGTCTGTCTCTCTCTTTGCTCTCTCTCTCTCTCTCTCTCTGTCGCTGTCTCTCTCTCTTGCTCTCTCTCTCTCTTGCTCTCTCTCTCTCTGTCTCTCTCTCTCTGTCTCTCTCTGTCTCTCTCTGTCTCTCTGTCTGTCTCTCTGTCTGTCTCTCTCTTTGCTCTCTCTCTCTCTCTCTCTCTCTCTCTCTCTGTCGCTGTCTCTCTCTCTTGCTCTCTCTCTCTCTTGCTCTCTCTGTCTCTCTCTCTTTCTCTTGCTCTCTTGCTCTCTCTCTCTCTCTCTCTCTCTCTCTCTCTCTCTCTCTCTCTCTCTCTGTCTCTCTCTCTCTCTCAATTTCAATTCAAAGCGCTTCATTGGCATGGGAAACATATGTTAACATTGCCAAAGCAAGTGAAATTGATAATAAACCAGATTAAAATAAACAATAAAACAAATTAATAGTAAACATTACTCACAAAAGTTCCAAAAGAATAAAGACATTTCAAATGTCATATTATGTGGAAATAGTTCAAGTACAAAAGGGAAAATAAATAACCATAAATATGGGTTGTATTTATAATGGTGTTTGTTCTTCACTGGTTGACCTTTTCTTGTGACAACAGGTCACAAATCTTGCTGCTGTGATGCCCACTGTGGTATTTCACCCAATAAATATGGGAGTTTATCAAAATTGGGTTTGTTTTCGAATTCTTTGTGGGTCTGTGTAATCTGAGGGAAATATGTGTCTCTAATATGGTCATACATTTGGCAGGAGGTTAGGAAGTGCAGCTCAGTTCCCACCTCATTTTGTGGGCAGTGAGCACATAGCCTGTCTTCTCTTGAGAGCCATGTCTGCCTACGGCGGCCTTTCTCAATAGCAAGGCTATGCTCACTGAGTCTGTACATAGTCAAAGCTTTCCTTCATTTTGGGTCAGTCACAGTGGTCAGGTATTCTGCCGCTGTGTACTCTCTGTTTAGGGCCAAATAACATTCTAGTTTGCTCTGTTTTTTTGTTAATTCTTTCCAACGTGTCAAGTAATTATCTGTTTATTTTCTTATGATTTGTTTGGGTCTAATTGTGTTGCTTTCTCTCTCTCTCTCTCTCATAATTAAATACACTGCTAGACACAAACCAATTGTTGTAACAGACATGGGTGTCCCCCAGTTCTGAGGAATTGTAAGTGATGAATTATTGTCTTGTTTACATTAGCCCTTGCACCTATCAAAGCCTTCAGGTAAATGTTCTATACATATCCCCAAATAATAATACAAATTCCAACAGACTATTTCTGTCTTTTTCTTTGTCATTTTGAGAAGCCAATCTACATGGACCTCAGTAATAACATACATCAATTAAATTGCAATGCCTTTCTTTGATACAAAATAAAACCAACCCAAATAAGCGTTTTGTTTTCACAGATAAGGCTAGGTATGGTAGGCTAATTTCAATGACACAATTCCCCCACAATAAGTGTAACTTTATTTTACCTCTGATGTAGTTGGATTTAGTCTCATCCAGCAGACTGGAAGAAGATGCCCCCATAGCGAAATGAAATGATCTCAGTCCACTATAGACTGCTATGCCACAGGCGAAGAAGCTGTTTATCGTCCCGTCAACAGACCGCTTCAGTGTGTCGATTCTGGCATCTGTCAGAGAACGGACGTGGAGAAAGAAGCACGCTTGAAGAACCCACTATCATACCGTAGGAACTTCCTCATTCTACAGCGCCGCCTTCAGTAGCCTAACCCTATTCAGAAGCATTCCGGTTTAAGAGCGACGTTTACATTGTTGTTTTTCATCTCCTCGTGTAGCCTAGGCTATATATCAATGACTGTATATAGTTATATCTATACAGATACACTGCAATACAGATAAACACATTGAAAGAGTCACTGTAATACGTTTTTAATCATACTTTATTATTATAATGGCTCGATTTCAGCTGAAATGTGTGGCTGAATTATTCAAATATATATTTCCAATTTGGTCCACTATTTTGTCGTTTATATTCATTTTATTTTTTTGCTAATCTTAGCCCAGTTTTCCAAAAACATCTTAAGGCTAAATAAATCGTTAGAATCTTCGTAGAAGCATCTTTAAATCTCCAAGCTTTTCCAAAACTATTTACTCTTGAAAACGCTCGTAAACTCAGACCATTTGCAGAACAGCTAATGGTGCTTTCAAGATAACTGGGAACTCGGAAAAATGTGAGGTCAAATCAAATCATGAAGTCTGTGATTTTCAGGTCGGAAAGTCGGAGCTCTGGAAAGAGGCCCGAGTTCCCGAGTTGGAATTCCGAGTTGGATGTCCTTTCAAAACGATTTCCCCTGTTGTCTTGAACGCACTGAAGTCGGATGGGAACTCTGAAAAAAACAAGCTCAAATCATGACATTACTGATCTTCAGTTCGGAAAGTCGGAGCTCTAGAAAGGTTTGCCAGAGTTCTCGAGTTGGAATTCCGAGTTGGATGACCAATCAAAATATTTTTCAAAGTCAGAGCTCGTTTTTTCACTAGTTCCTAGTTGCACTGAAGTCAGAAGGCAGGGATTTCTGAGTTCCCAGTTGTTTTGAATGCAGCATTAGAGATCAACATGCATTGTCACATCCACCAAAACCCCATGCATTGTCACATCCACCACAACTATGGCTATAACTGTCCATATCTATGGCTATAACTGTCCATATCGATGGCTATAACTGTCCATATCTATGGCTATAACTGCCCATATCTATGGCTATAACTGCCCATATCTATGTCTATAACTGTCCATATCTATGGCTATAACTGTCCATATCTATGACTATATCTATGGCTATAACTGCCCATATCTATGGCTATAACTGCCCATATCTATGGCTATAACTGTCCATATCTATGGCTATAACTGTCCATATCTATGGCTATAACTGCCCATATCTATGGCTATAACTGTCCATATCTATGGCTATAACTGTCCATATCTATGGCTATAACTGCCCATATCTATGGCTATAACTGCCCATATCTTTGGCTATAACTGTCCATATCTTTGGCTATAACTGCCCATATCTATGGCTATAACTGTCCATATCTATGGCTATAACTGTCCATATCTATGACTATATCTATGGCTATAACTGCCCATATCTATGACTATAACTGCCCATATCTATGGCTATAACTGTCCATATCTATGGCTATAACTGTCCATATCTATGACTATATCTATGGCTATAACTGCCCATATCTATGGCTATAACTGCCCATATCTATGGCTATAACTGTCCATATCTATGACTATATCTATGGCTATAACTGCCCATATCTATGGCTATAACTGCCCATATCTATGGCTATAACTGCCCATATCTATGGCTATAACTGTCCATATCTATGGCTATAACTGGCTATAACTATGGCTATAACTGTCATATCTATGGCTATAACTGTCCATATCTTTGGCTATAACTGTCCATATCTATGGCTATAACTGTCCATATCTTTGGCTATAACTGTCCATATCTATGGCTATAACTGTCCATATCTATGGCTATAACTGTCCATATCTATGGCTATAACTGTCCATATCTATGGCTATAACTGTCCATATCTATGGCTATAACTGTCCATATCTATGGCTATAACTGTCCATATCTATGGCTATAACTGTCCATATCTATGGCTATAACTGCCCATATCTATGGCTATAACTGTCCATATCTATGGCTATAACTGTCCATATCTATGGCTATATCTATGGCTATAACTGCCCATATCTATGGCTATAACTGTCCATATCTATGGCTATAACTGTCCATATCTATGGCTATATCTATCTATGGCTATAACTGCCCATATCTATGGCTATAACTGCCCATATCTATGGCTATAACTGTCCATATCTATGGCTATAACTGTCCATATCTATGGCTATAACTGCCCATATCTATGGCTATAACTGTCCATATCTATGGCTGTAACTGTCCATATCTATGGCTATAACTGCCCATATCTATGGCTATAACTGTCCATATCTATGGCTATAACTGTCCATATCTATGGCTATAACTGCCCATATCTATGGCTATAACTGTCCATATCTATGGCTATAACTGTCCATATCTATGGCTATTACTGTCCATATCTATGGCTATAACTGTCCATATCTATGGCTATAACTGTCCATATCTATGGCTATAACTGTCCATATCTATGGCTATAACTGTCCATATCTATGGCTATAACTGTCCATATCTATGGCTATAACTGTCCATATCTATGGCTATATCTATGGCTATAACTGTCCATATCTATGGCTATAACTGTCCATATCTATGGCTATAACTGCCCATATCTATGGCTATAACTGCCCATATCTATGGCTATAACTGTCCATATCTATGGCTATAACTGTCAATATCTATGGCTATAACTGTCCATATCTATGGCTATAACTGTCCATATCTATGGCTATAACTGTCCATATCTATGGCTATAACTGCCCATATCTATGTCTATAACTGCCCATATCTATGGCTATAACTGTCCATATCTATGGCTATAACTGCCCATATCTATGGCTATAACTGTCCATATCTATGGCTATAACTGTCCATATCTATGGCTATAACTGTCCATATCTATGGCTATAACTGCCCATATCTATGGCTATAACTGCCCATATCTATGGCTATAACTGCCCATATCTATGGCTATAACTGTCCATATCTATGGCTATAACTGTCCATATCTATGGCTATAACTGTCCATATCTATGGCTATAACTGTCCATATCTATGGCTATAACTGTCCATATCTATGGCTATAACTGTCCAAAGTAACACAAGTTCACATGCACTATAGCACCCCTTGTGGGTTGTCACATGCGCTGAATACAACATGATGAGTTTAAGTTGAGTTTATTTTTATTTTTACAATGCACATTAATTAATCAATGTTTCAGTAAAAGTGTCGGTTTTAGCCAACCGGCTAAATTTCAACCGATATTACCGTTTCAGTGCGGTAGCAGAGAGAACAGTCTATGACTGGGGTGGCTGGAGTCTTTGGCAATTTGTAGGGCCTTCCTTTGACACCGCTTGGTATAGAGGTCCTGGATGGCAGGAAGCTTGGCTCCAGTGATGTACTGGGCTGTACGTACCACCCTCTATAGGGCCTTCCTCTGACACCGCCTGGTATAGAGGTCCTGGATGGCAGGAAGCTTGGCCCCAGTGATGTACTGGGCTCTACACACTATCCTTTGTATCGCCTTATGGTTGGAGGCAGAGCAGTTGCCATATCAGGCGGTGATGCAACCAGTCAGGAAGCTCTCGATGGTGCAGCTGTATAACTTTTGAGGATCTGAGGATCCATCCCAAATCCTTGTAGTCTCTTGAGGGGGAAAAGGCATTGTTGTGCCCTCTTCATGACTGTCTTGGTGTGTTTGGACCATGATAGTTTGTTGGTGTGGACACCAAGGAACTTGAAGCTCTCAACCTGCTCCACTGCAGACCCGTTGATGAGAATGGGGGCATGCTCGGCCCTCCTTTTCCTGTTGTCCACAATCATCTCCTTAGTCTTGCTCACATTGAGGGAGAAGTTGTTGTCCTGGCACCACACTGCCAGGTCTCTGACCTCCTCCCTATAGGCTATCTCATCGTTGTCAGTGATCAGGCCTTACCACTGTTGTGTTGTCGGCAATCTTAACGATGGTGTTGGAGTCATTCTTGGCCACGCAGTCATGAGTGAACAGGGAACAGGGAGTAGAGGAGGGGAATGAGCATGCGAATGAGCAACCCTGAGGGTCCCCCATGTTGAGGATCAGCGTGGCAGATGTGTTGTTACCTACCCTTACCACATGGGGGCGGCCCGTCAGGAAGTCCAGGATCCAGTTGCAGAGGGAGGTGTTTAGTCCCAGGGTCCTTAACTTAGTGATGAACTTTGAGGGCACTATGGTGTTGAACACTGAGCTGTAGTCAATGAATAGCATTCTTATGTAGGTGTTCCTTCAGTCCAGGTGGGAAAGGGCAGTGTGGAGTGTAATAGAGATCGCATCTGTGGATCTGTTGGGGCGGTATGTAATTTGGAGTGGGTCTAGCGTTTCTGGAATTAAAGCACTTCACGACTACAGACGTGGGTGCTACGGGTCGGTAGTCATTTAGGCAGGTTACCTTGGTGTTATTGGGCACAAGGACTTTGGTGGTCTGCTTGAAACATGCTGGTACTACAGGCTCGGTCAGGGACAGGTTGAAAATGTCAGTGAAGACACTTGGCAGTTGGTCAGCGCATGCTCTGAGTACATGTCCTAGTAATCTGTCTGTGAATGTTGACCTGTTTAAAGGTCTTACTCACATCGGCTACGGAGAGCGTGATCACACAGACGCCCGGAACAGCTGGTGCTCTAATGCACGTTTCAGTGTTGCTTGCCTCTAAGCATGCATTGAAGTCATTTAGCTTGTCTGGTAGGCTTGTGTCACTGGGAAGCTCACGGTTGTGCTTCCTTTTGTAGTCCGTAATAGTTTGCCGGTGTAGTACGATTCAATCTTAGTCCTGTATTGACGCTTTGCCTGTTTGATGGTTCGTTGGAGGGCATAGAGGGATTTCTTATAAGCTCTCCTTGAAAGCAGCAGCTCTACCCTTTAGCTCAGTGCGGATGTTGACAGTAATCCATGGCTTCTGGGTAAAAGGCGCCTAAAGGACGCTCAGACCATGAGAAACAACATTCTCTGGTCTGATTAAACCAAGATTAAACTCTTTGGCCTAAATGCCAAGCGTCATGTATGGCACCATCCCAGTGGTGAAGCATGGTGGTGGCGGCATCATGCTGTGGGGATGTTTTTCAGCGGCAGGGACTGGGAGACTAGTCAGGCTTGAGGGAAAGATGAACGGAGGCAAGTACAGAGAGATCCTTGATGAAAACCTGCTCCAGAGCACTCAGGACCTGGGGTGAGGGTTCACCTTCCAACAGGGCAATGACCCTAAGCACACAGCCAGGACAATGCAGGAGTGGCTTCAGGACAAGTCTCTGAATGTCCTTGAGTGGCCCAGCCAGTGCCCGGACTTGAACCCGATCGAACATCTCTGTAGACCTAAAAATAGCTGTGCATAGACGCTCCCCATCCAACCTGACAGAGCTTAAGAGGATCTGCAGAGAAGAATGGGAGAAACTCCCCAAATACAGGTGTGCCAAGCTTGTAGCGTCATACCCAAGAAGACTCGAGGCTGTAATCTCAGACAAAGGTGCTTCAGCAAAGTACTCAGTAAAGGGTCTGTATACTTATGTAAATGTGATTTTTTTTAAAAATTTTTACATTTTATAAATCTCCTGACATAATTGACCAATATATGCTCCCCCTTGCTTAAAAATATTTTCAGAATACTCTAAAATATCAGGATATAAATCTAATGTGGAAAAAAAGCAAAGTAATTGCAATAGGAAAAAGATCATGCATAACCTATGATCTAAAGCTATGCATTAAGTGAACCACAAAAATATATAAAATACTTAGTATTCTTAATAAGTGACGAAAGACAAGAAATATATAAAGATAACTTAATCCCATGACTCAACAATATGAACGCATCTAATTAAATGGAACAATCTTCCCATAAATATCACAGGTAGAATAAACTTCTTCAGAACGACAAAATGGCGACCAAAGTCTCTACATTTATTCTCAGTACTACTAATTACCCCACCGAAGACATTCTTTACCTTTATATGGGCAAATAAAACAAATAGAATGAAAAGGAAGGTTTTAGATCGTCTTATTAGTCTGAGGGTGGTTTTAACCTTCCAGACTTGGAATTGTGTCAACTTGCTACCCAGGGGTTTTTACTTACGACCCGTATAGTTAAACGCACTAAAGAGGAACAATGGGTACATATTGAAGATCATCCCCAGAATCTTTTCACGTTTCTATTTTCAAAGGATAAACTAATAACACTAAAAATGTAATAGTTAAGAACACTAACAATATGGAAGAAAAATGAAGCATTCTCAACGAACCAATAACACTCCTTAAAACACAACCCTATGGAACAGTCCTTGGATTGCTTTTCACAATTCACAGATAAATTGGTCCACATGGAAAACTAAAAGCATAGAAACCATAAATGGCTTGGTAACAGGAAATACATTTATTTACATGACAGAATTAAAAATACATTTTGGACTGAACAATGGAGATATTTTAAAATACATGCAACTTAAAAGTGTCCCAACATGTAAAATGTAAAGTCCAAAAGTTATGGGCAGAGTTAGATATTTTGCTGTCAGGGGTTTTACAGTGTAAATGTACTTTTAATCCATCTGTCTTCATATCTCCAGAAATGTTTTTTATTTTAACTTTATTTAACTAGGTTTGGCAGTTAAGAACAAATTCTTATTTTACAATGATGGCCTACCCTCCCCTAACCCGGACGACCCTGGGCCAATTGTGTTCCGCCCTATGGGACTCCATATCACGGCCGTTTGTGATACAGCCCAGGATCGAACCTGGGTCTGTAGTGACAATGCAGTGCCTTAGACCGCTGCACCACTCAGGATCCCTAACATATGAGGGTGTAGGGAGATACCCAGTGGGTTGGACAATACTTTTCTCCTCAATCATCATGAAAAAAAACGTATACTCAACTGGAAATCAACCAATCCTCCATCATTAACACAACGGAAAGGTGAACTGGTTTATTATCTAAATGTTGAACGTGTGTGGGTGACAGAGAGAAACTACATGGTGCAGTTTAAGGCCATGTGGCGGAGAGTGATGTGGGCGCTGGAGGGGGGGTGACAGAGAGAAACTACATGGTGCAGTTTGAGGCCATGTGGCGGAGAGTGATGTGGGCGCTGGAGGGGGAGCAGGTGGTTCTGGGCAGGTGTGATGCCATGTGTATGTTTGTGTGCATCTTTATGCTGTTGTTTGTATGTGTATGTTTTGTACTGTTAAAAAATATATATACAAATGTTTAAACATTTTGTTTGTGTATAAGCTAATGATCCATCATGTATGACATTCCTGGGAGTGTGTAAATGTAAATGTATTTCCATAGCATGTTTGTATGTTCTCTATAGTTATGTACTTGAAAATGTATCAATTGACCAATTCGGCACATTTGGGCAAACTCCTGACAGACTTGATACAAAATACTGTGCAGCAATGTAATTCTTCACTGGATCAGTCTGAAACTTTGCAAACACACTGCTGCCATCTGGTGGCCAAAATGTAAATGACACCTCGACTCCTATCTGAAAGTATGGCCTTTCTCTTGCATTTCAATGATGATGGATGATCTTTTAGCAGATATTATCTCTTATATTCTCCTACTTTAATTTCACATTTCCACAAACTTCAGAGTGTTTCCTTTGAAATGGTACCAAGAATATGCATATCCTTACTTCAGGTCCTGAGCTGCAGGCAGTTAGATGTTGGTGTGTCATTTTAGGCAACAAAAAAAGAAATTAAGGGTACAATCCTACAAAACTCCCCAGTACAGAAGATGCCTTCGTCCAATGACTCTTGTGACTGTAATGGAACTAGTCATGATCAAGGACTAGAGGGAATTTAGACCAACTTCCCTTATGAAGTGACACCATATATCGATTCTACAGACAGGAAGTAGAATCTCAACCACACTTTAACTTCAGAACATCAAATCAAATTATATTGGTCACATACACATATTTAGCAGATGTTATTGCAGGTTTAGCAAAATGCTTGTGATCCTAGCTCCAGCAATTCTGGCTGTGAACAAATTCTCACTTACAATGACAGCCTAGGAACAGTGGGTTAACTGTCTTGTTCAAGGGCAGAACGACAGATTTTTACCTTGTCAGTTCAGGGATTTGATCTAGTAACCTTCCGGTTACTGCCGCCTCTACACTCTAACCACTAGGCTACATGCCGCCTCTACACTCTAACCACTAGGCTACCTGCCCCCCCCCGTAGACCTTACAGTGAAATGCTTACCAGTACAGAGTCAATGTGCGGGGGCATTTGATTTGATTTGATTTACAAGCCCTTAACCAACAATGCAGTTTTAAGAAAAATAAGTGGGGTACCAGGTGGTACCGGTACAGAGTCAATGTGGAGGCTATATACAGGGTGTTATGGTACAGAGTCAATGTGGAGGCTATATACAGGGTGTTATGGTACAGAGTCAATGTGGAGGCTATATACAGGGTATTACGGTACAGAGTCAATGTGGAGGCTATATACAGGGGTACCGATACAGAGTCAATGTGGAGGCTATATACAGGGGGTACCGATACAGAGTCAATGTGGAGGCTATATACAGGGGTACCGATACAGAGTCAATGTGGAGGCTATATACAGGGGGTACCGATACAGAGTCAATGTGGAGGCTATATACAGGGTGTTACGGTACAGAGTCAATGTGGAGGCTATATACAGGGGGTACCGATACAGAGTCAATGTGGAGGCTATATACAGGGGGTACCGGTACAGAGTCAATGTGGAGGCTATTTACAGGGTGTTACGGTACAGAGTCAATGTGGAGGCTATATACAGGGGGTACCGGTACAGAGTCAATGTGGAGGCTATATACAGGGTATTACGGTACAGAGTCAATGTGGAGGCTATATACAGGGAGTACCAGTACAGAGTCAATGTGGAGACTATATACAGGGAGTACCGGTACAGAGTCAATGTGGAGGCTATATACAGGGAGTACCAGTACAGAGTCAATGTGGAGACTATATACAGGAGTACCAGTACAGAGTCAATGTGCGGGGGCACAAGTTAGTCGAGGTAATTGAGGTAATATGTACATGTAGGTAGAGGTAAAGTGATTATGCATAAATAATAAACAGAGAGTAGCAGCAGCATAAACAAACATAGTCTGGGTAGCCATTTGATGAGCTGTTCAGGAGTCTTATGGCTTGGGGGGTAGAAGCTGTGGAGAAGCCTTTTGGACCTAGACTTGGCGCTCCGGTACCGCTTGCCGTATGGTAGCAGAAAGAACAGTCTATGACTAAGGTGGCTGGAGTCTTTGACATTTTTTTTGAGCCTTCCTCTGACACCGCCTGGTATAGAGGTCCTGGATGGCAGGAAGCTTGGCCCCAGTGATGTACTGGGCCGTACCCACTACCCTCTGGTATAGAGGTCCTGGATGGCAGGAAGCTTGGTCCCAGTGATGTACTGGGCCGTACCCACTACCCTCTGGTATAGAGGTCCTGGATGGCAGGAAGCTTGGTCCCAGTGATGTACTGGGCCGTACCCACTACCCTCTGGTATAGAGGTCCTGGATGGCAGGAAGCTTGGTCCCAGTGATGTACTGGGCCGTACCCACTACCCTCTGTAGTGCCTTGCGGTCGGATACCGCTCCATTGACTCAATTCCAGACATTTTTATGGCCCGCCTCCACTGATAGATGCTGTTGACCCCACTGCGTCTTTTCAATCTCACGTTTACCTCTATTTGACATCTAAATATACATTTGCTTTATCTTGGCCAAGTCGCAGTTGTACATCAGAACTTGTTCTCAACTGGCCTACCTGGCTAAATAAAGGTGAATTAAAATTTTTAAAATGTTTTAAATACCGGTACGTTTTTTTCTCTGCAGTCTCATGTTGTGAACAATCTGGACGTTGTATTTTGTTTTCAATAGGGGTTTAAAAAAATGTTTTTAGAAGCATATTTGTAATTGTTTCCATAAAGTCTTTCTTGCATTTGCTTACAAGCACAATAAAAATGGACATTGATTAAAATGTAATGTATTTTTGAATTAGTTATCCACATTTATGTTTTTTTTTAAACGCGGGCTTTTATTTTGAATGAATCCCTCATTACCATACAGGGTGACGTCAGTGTTTGTGCTGCTGGCAGAATACTCGTCTGGTTCGTCTGTATCCACAACACGTAAGTACATAAACAAACACGCTTTGGTCATATATTTGATTGTTTTTCATCTAGACTCACACAGTAACGATAAGACAAGGGTTGACCGTCTAAATGTACATTGAAGAACATATATCTTCGTCTATTTTAGTGCATCGTTGATTGGTCGTGAGGCTTCGTCACATCTCTAACGTTAGCAATCTAGCTAGCTAGCTAGCCTGTCTTTTTCTAGTGACATTGCAGAATGATATGCATATAAAGCGGTTTTATATTGATGCACATACACCATTATTTCTAAATACGATTACAATTGAGCATGTAAAAGGCAAAAGCAGATTTTATCCAGGCGATTCAGTATTTGCACATCTGTAGCACGCAGCCGGGATCCTACACAAAGAAGCTCTGTTAATACTGTGTTAAACTAATGTTACTTAATAATGTGGTGTTGTTTCAATGTCTGGGACATGAAACTGGAAATATAAAATACAGTTCGACAGTTTCCTCCCAACATAGTGTTCAGTATTCATTGGTGTGAATGTAACGTTATTCAGGGTAACTAGTTAATTCATGTGCTTTGGAGGCAGGACATTAACCCCACGGTAGTTACCTGTCAAACCACCAGATTGATTTGACAACTATTACCATGTTGAGGTTCTTTTTTGTTGTCCAGATGTTCCCTGATGATGTAGCTACAGTATTCATTTATCTACCTCGAGTTTTATATTTCATATAAGGAAATCAGTCAAGTGAAATAAATAAGTAATGCCCTAATCTATGGATTTCACATGACTGGGGAGGGACACAGCCATTGATGGGCCTGGGAGGGCATATGCCCACCAATTTGGGAGCCAGGCCCAGCCAATCAGAATTAGTTTTCCCCCTCAAAAGGGTGTTATTACAGACATAAATACTCCTCAGATTCATCAGCTGTCAGGGTGGCTGGTCTCAGACAATCCCTCAGGTGAAGAAACAGGAAGTGGAGGTCCTGGGCTGGCGTGGTTATACATGGTCTGCGGTTGTGAGGCCGGTTGGACGGACTGACAAATTCTTTAAAATGACGTGGATGCGGCTTATGCCAGAGAAATAAACATTAAATTATCTGGTGACAGCTCTGGTGGACATTCCTGCAGTCAGCATGCCAATTGCCCATTCCCTCAAAATTTGAGACATCTGTGGCAATGTGTTGTGACAACTGCACATTTTATTGTCTCCAGTACAAGGTGCACCTGTGTAATGATCACAATGACAGCATACCACCCTGCCTCTGAAGGTAAACAGGGTTGGTCCTGGTCAGTCCCAGGATGGGAGACCAGATGCTGCTGGAAGTGGTGTTGGCAGGTCAGTAGGAAGCACTCTTTGGTCTAAAAAAATATCCAAATGCCCCAGGGCAGTGATTGGGGACATTGCCCTGTGTAGGGTTCTGTCTCTTGGATGTTATGTTAAACGGCTGACCTGACTCTGTGGTCACTAAAAGATCCCATGCCACTTATCGTAAGAGTAGGGATGTTAACCCCGGTGTCCTGGCTAAATTCCCAATCTGGCCCTCATACCATCATGGCCACCTAATCTTCCCCAGCTTCCAATTGGCTCATTCATCCCCTTCATCTTCTCTGTAACTACCTCCCAGGTCATTGCTGACAATGTGTCCTCAGTCAACTTATCTGGTAAAATAACAAATCTACCTAGCAAGCTATTGGATTTATCTACCTATCTTGCTTCTCTGTTTTTGGCCATATACAGTTGAGGTCAGAAGTTTACATACACCTTAGCCAAATACATTTAAACTCAGTTTTTCACAATTCCTGACATTTAATCCTAGTAAAAATTCCCTGTCTTAGGTCAGTTAGGATCACCACTTTATTTTAAGAATGTGAAATGTCAGAATAATAGTAGAGAATGATTTATTTCAGCCTTTATTTCTTTCATCACATTCCCAGTGGATTAGAAGTGTACATACACTTAATTAGTATTTGGTAGCATTGCCTTTAAAATGTTTAACTTGGGTCAAACGTTTTGGGTAGCCTTCCACAAGCTTCCCACAATAAGTTGGGTGAATTTTGGCCCATTCCTCCTGACAGAGCTGGTGTAACTGAGTCAGGTTTGTAGTCTCCTTGCTCGCACACGCTTGTTCAGTTCTGCCCACAAATTTTCTACAGGATTGAGGTCAGGGCTTTGTGATGGCCACTCCAGTACCTTGACTTTGTGGTCCTTAAGCCATTTTGCCACAACTTTGGAAGTATGCTTGGGGTCATTGTCCATTTGGAAGACCCATTTGTGACCAAGCTTTAACTGATGTCTTGAGATGTTGCTTCAATATATCCACATAATTTTTCCTCCCCATGATGCCATCTATTTTATGAAGTGCACCAGTCCCTCCTGCAGCAAAGCACCCCCACAACATGATGCTGCTACCCCCCTGCTTCACGGTTGGGATTCCAGCATCTTCACAAGGCCCTTTGCTGTTGTTCTGTGATTGATTTGCACTTTTCGCACCAACGTACGTTCATCTCTAGGAGACAGAACACGTCTCCTTCCTGAGTGGTATGACAGCTGCATGGTCCCATGGTGTTTATACTTGCGTACTATTGTTTGTATAGATGAACGTGGTACCTTCAGGTGTTTGGAAATTGCTCCCAAGGATGAACCAGACTTATGGAGGTCTACAATTATTTTTCTGAGGTCTTGGCTGATTTCTTTTGATTTTCCCATGATGTCAAGCAAAGAGGCACTGAGTTTGAAGGTAGGCCTTTAAATACATCCACAGGTACACCTCCAATTGACCTAAATGATGTCAATTCGCCTGTCAGAAGCTTCTAAAGCCATGACATAATTTTCTGGAATTTTCCAAGCTGTTTAAAGGCACAGTCAACTTAGTGTATGTAAACTTCTGACCCACTGGAATTGTGATACAGTGAATTATAAATGAAATCATCTGTCTTTAAACAGTTGTTGGAAAAATTACTTGTCATGCACAAAGTAGATGTCCTAACTGACTTGCCAAAACTATAGTTTGTTAACAAGAAATTTGTGGAGTGGTTGAAAAACAAGTTTTAATGACTCCAACCTAAGTGTATGTAAACTTCCAACTTTAACTGTACCACAAACCCCTGAGGTGCCTTATTGCTGTTGTAAACTGGTTACTAACGTAACTAGAACAGTAAAGAAAATGTTTTGTCATACCCGTGGTATACGGTCTGATATACCATGGCTTTCAGCCAATGGTACCTCAAATATGTATTTTTTTTGGTGCTGACCAAAAGTAAACTTGTGTGCCTGTGTGTTTGGTCCATTTTAATGATGCTAATGTTTTTTTATTCCAGGTTGGGAGTATGACACAGACAGTGCAGACGAATGGGGTGCAACCCCTCAGTAAGACATGGGAACTCAGTCTGTATGAGCTACAGAGGACTCCACAGGTAGGGGAGCACATTTTACTGTAACACCTCTCTGTCTCTGAGCTACAGAGGACTCCGCAGGTAGGGGAGCACAATTACTGTAACACCTCTCTGTCTCTGAGCTACAGAGGACTCCGCAGGTAGGGGAGCACATTTACTGTAACACCTCTCTGTCTCTGAGCTACAGAGGACTCCGCAGGTAGGGGAGCACATTTTACTGTAACACCTCTCTGTCTCTGAGCTACAGAGGACTCCGCAGGTAGGGGAGCACATTTACTGTAACACCTCTCTGTCTCTGAGCTACAGAGGACTCCGCAGGTAGGGGAGCACATTTACTGTAACACCTCTCTGTCTCTGAGCTACAGAGGACTCCGCAGCTAGGGAGCACATTTACTGTAACACCTCTCTGTCTCTGAGCTACAGAGGACTCCGCAGGTAGGGGAGCACATTTACTGTAACACCTCTCTGTCTCTGAGCTACAGAGGACTTTACTGTAACGCATGTGTAGGGGAGCACATTTACTGTAACACCTCTCTGTCTCTGAGCTACAGAGGACTCCGCAGGTAGGGGAGCACATTTACTGTAACACCTCTCTGTCTCTGAGCTACAGAGGACTCCGCAGGTAGGGTTGCTTTTCACTTTTAGATTTAAAGTGTTATTACGTAGATTTCCGTGTTTGACAGATCAGGGTTTGTATACATGTCCTGACATGGCTGCAGACACCGAACCCCATCACGAGCTGCATTAGACTTAGCCCTAGTTCACCCGTCTGGTGCCGTAGAGAGGAGGCGGAGCCGCCTGGTGCCGTAGAGAGGAGGCGGAGCCGCCTGGTGCCGTAGAGAGGAGGCGGAGCCGCCTGGTGCCGTAGAGAGGAGGCGGAGCCGCCTGGTGCCGTAGAGAGGAGGCGGAGCCGCCTGGTGCCGTAGAGAGGAGGCGGAGCCGCCTGGTGCCGTAGAGAGGAGGCGGAGCCGCCTGGTGCCTCCCCTGACTTGGCGATAGTTTGGCAGCCCTTTTCTGAGCGGTGCGGCTGAAACCGACCTCTCCCACGCAGCGCACCGTCAGGAGAAATGGTAATGCAGATGAAGGTACCACATCCACAGTGGAAGCACAGTAATGGCCTTGGATTGGCAGGTGGAGGACTTCTGTGAGGAGGGAAGCAGCTCTGTTTAAGTTATAAGGTCTGAGGGGGTGTGGGATATGGCCAATTTACCATGGCTAAGGGCTGTGCTAAAGCACGACACAACGCGGAGTGCCTGGATACAGCCCTTAGCCGTGGTATATTGGCTATATACAACAAACCCTTGAGGTGCCTTATTGCTGTTATAAACTGGTTACTAACGTAGTGTTTTGTCATACCCGTAGTATACTGTGTCAAATACCATTGCTTTCAGCCAATCAGCATTCAGGGCTCGAACCACCCAGTTTATAATATACGGTATTGATCACTGCATAGGCTAGCCAATCAGTTCAGATATTACAGGAAGGCTCCTCATGGATTCCTTTGTAAAACGGAGTTCTGAAGACATTACGTTACCCGAGACTCCTCAAATGTTTCCATCGTGGACTTCTGTGTGAATCGGCTTTTTAGTGTAATAAACCCAGTGGTTTCTTTAGGTGGATGAGGAGGCGCTGTATGAATCTAAAAATGTAAAAAGAGGAAATTGTAACCCTTTGTGAATCTCTATTCCCTAGTTTCCTTTTGTGGTGGTGTGTGTCTTCCGACATCATACCATGCCATCAGAAAGTATTCAGACCCCTTGACTTTTTCCACATTTTGTTACGTTACAGCCTTATTCTAAAATGGATGAGGGAAATGTTGATTTAATCCATCTACACGTAATACCACAGAACGACAAACAGTTTCTACATTTTTTGTAGAATAAAAAAACAGAAATGCCTTATTTACATAAGTATTCAGACCCTTTGCTATGAGACTCGAAATTGAGCTCAGGTGCATCCTGTTTCCATTGATCATCCTTGAGATGTTTCTACAACGTGATTGGTCTCCACCTGTGGTAAATTAAATTGATTGGACATGATTTGGAAAGGCACACACCTGTCTATATAAAGTTCCACAGTTGACAGTGCATGTCAGAGCAAAAACCAAGCCATGAGGTCGAAGGAATTGTCCGTAGAGCTCAGAGACAGGATTGTGTTGAGGCACAGATCTGCGGAAGGGTACCAACAAATATCTGCAGCATTGAAGGTCCCCAAGAACACAGTGGCCTCCATCATTCTTAAATGGAAGAAGTTTGGAACCACCAAGACTCTTCCTAGAGCTGCCGGCCTGGCCAAACTGAGCAATCGGGGGACAAGGTCTGGGAGGTGACCAAGAACCCGTTGGTCACTCTGAAAGAGCTCCAGAGTTCCTCTGTGGAGATGGCAGAACCTTCCAGAAGAACAACCATCTCTGCAGCACTCCACCAATCAGGCCTTTATGGTAGAGTGGCCAGACGGAAGCCACACCTCAGTAAAATGCACATGACAGTCCTCTTGGAGTTTGCCAAAAGGTACCTAAAAGACTCTGACCATGATCTGGAGGAACCCTGGCACCATCCCTACAGTGAAGCATGGTGGTGGCAGCATCATGCTGTGGGGATGTTTTTCAGCGGCAGGGACTGGGAGACTAGTCAGGATAGAGGTAAAGATGAACAGAGCAAAGTACAGAGAGATCCTTGATGAAAACCTGCTCCAGAGCGCTCAGGACCTCAGATTGGGGTGAAGGTTCACCTTCCAACAGGACAACGACCCAAAGCACACAGCCAAGATAACGCAGGAGTGGCTTCGGGACAAGTCTCTGAATGTCTTTGAGTGGCCCAGCTAGAGCCTGGACTTGGAGAGAGCTGAAAATACCTATGCAGAAACCCTCCCCATCCAACCTGACAGAGCTTGAGAGGATCTTCAAAGAAGAATGGGAGAAACTCCCCAAATACAGGTGTACCAAGCTTGTAGCGTCACACCCAAGAAGACTTGAGGCTGTAATCGCTGCCAAAGGTGATTCAACAAGTACTGAGTAAGGGGTCTGAATACTTATGTGATATTTCATTTTTTTTCTTTTTTTCTATACATTAGCTTTGTTTTTGCTTTGTCAATATGAGGTATTGTGTGTAGATTGAGGGGGGAAAACAATTAAATCCATTTTAGAATAAGACTGTGAAGTAACAAAAAGTCAAGGGGTCTGAATATATAGGGTATACAATATATAGGACCGGAGTTAGGTATATGTTTTCCTCTGTGTGTGTCCCCCCCCCCGTACAGGAGGCCATCACAGATGGGCTGGAGATAGCCGTGTCTCCCAGGAGCCTCCACAGTGAGCTGATGTGTCCCATCTGTCTGGACATGCTGAAGAACACCATGACAACCAAGGAATGTCTTCACCGTTTCTGTGCCGACTGCATCATCACCGCCCTCCGATCAGGGTATGTACCCCTACCCTGACCTACCCTACCCTAAAGTAACCTACCCTAAAGTAACCATACCTACCCATCATCACCGCCCTCAGATCAGGGTATGTCACCCTACCCTAACCTACCCTAAAGTAACCTACCCTAAAGTAACCAACCCTAAAGTAACCAACCCTGAAGTAAGGTGGTAACCTACCCTGAAGTAACCTACCCTAAAGGAACCAACCCTGAAGTAAGGTGGTAACCTACCCTAAACTAACCTACCCTAAAGTAACCCAGCCTACCCTAAAGGAACCTAGCCTACCCTAAAGTAACCCAGCCTACCCTAAAGTAACCCAGCCTACCCTAAAGTAACCCAGCCTACCCTAAAGGAACCTAGCCTAGCCTAAAGTAACCTAACTACCTCGAACTAGTCTTGTGCTGACTGCATCATCATTGCATTCAGATCAGGGTAAAGGTTATGATAAAGATTTGTTCTGTAGCCTAACCATGTTCACATGATGCTCCTCAGTTTGAGCAGAAAGCAACACGACATGCCACTGTTGACACTAATCTATTCCTTTGGTCTCAGACACTGATTACTCTGTGGTTCTTTTTATTGTATTTATTATCAAAGTCCTGATTGACAGCAGATATCTTTAGTTACACAGGACGTCATCACCACCACCACAAGGTTGATGTCCTGGATAACAAGGGGGTCAAGCTCTCATTGTAAATAAGAATGAGTTCTTTATTGACCTGCCTGGTAAAGAACAACTCAAAAGGGCTCGCTCGGTCTAACTCTGTCTGTTCCCCCTAGCAACAAGGAATGCCCTACGTGCAGGAAGAAGCTGGTGTCTAAGCGGTCCCTGCGGCCGGACCCTAACTTTGATGCCCTCATCAGTAAGATCTACCCCAGCAGAGACGAGTACGAGGCCCACCAGGAGAGGGTTCTGGCCCGCATCTCCAAACACAACAACCAGCAGGCCCTGTCCCACAGCATCGAGGAGGGCCTCAAGATACAGGCCATGAACAGGTATTGTACCCTGACCTCTAACCCCTGTCCCACAGCATCGAGGAGGGCCTCAAGATACAGGCCATGAACAGGTATTGTACCCTGACCCCTAACCCCTGTCCCACAGCATCGAGGAGGGCCTCAAGATACAGGCCATGAACAGGTATTGTACCCTGACCTCTAACCCCTGTCCCACAGCATCGAGGAGGGCCTCAAGATACAGGCCATGAACAGGTACTGTACCCTGACCTTTAAACCCTAACCCCTGTCCCACAGCATCGAGGAGGGCCTCAACATACAGACCATGACTGTCCTGCTCCTCACTATTTCCCATGTCGGTGTCTCCTCACCAACAGAAACTATATGAGTGTCTCCTCACCAACAGAAACTATATGAGTGTCTCCTCACCAACAGAAACTATATGAGTGTCTCCTCACCAACAGAAACTATATGAGTGTCTCCTCACCAACAGAAACTATATGAGTGTCTCCTCACCAACAGAAACTATATGAGTGTCTCCTCACCAACAGAAACTATATGAGTGTCTCCTCACCAACAGAAACTATATGAGTGTCTCCTCACCAACAGAAACTATGATGCAGAATATGTTTCTGGGACTATGTTCTTGAATGTTACTTTATCAAAATCCTCTCTGCTCTTCCCTCCTCCCACCGCTGGGTGTCCCCACCTCCCTCCAGGCTGCAGCGAGGGAAGAAGCACCAGCTGGAGAACGGGAGTGGGCTGGAGGACAACGGTGACTCCTCCCACTGCAGCAACGCCTCCGTCCACTCTAACCAGGTACAGGGATACCTTCATTCCCATGTAGGGTTGCAAAATTCTGGTAACTTCCCCCAAATTCCCAGGTTTATCAGAAATCCCGGTTAGAAAATTTCCAAGATCAAGAGGGGGGGGAGCTGGAAACCTCCCACTGGGACTCTTGATTAAAGGAGCTGGGGGGGTTTTCAACAATCTATCAAATACCTAAACGGCAATCAGTAAAGTTGAGCTGTGTTAGTACGCCTCTGACATAATGTGTAAGGGTAGGATATGTTATGTATGTGCCTATATGAGACGTGTGTGACATGGGATGGGTTAGCGTGCAATGTAATGTACTGTTATTATGACGCAATAAAAATGCATGCATACAAATATACATTTTGTTGATTAAAGATCAATCCCACCAGGAATGTGACACCAGGAATGTGACACCAGGAATGTGACACCAGGAATGTGACACCAGGAATGTGACACCAGGAATGTGACACCAGGAACGTTCTCCTGTCTTCCTGCTGTTACATGTTATCCCCTGGGTTGTACTCAACGAGTCTTTCCCCCCCAATAAATGTAAAGCAGGAGGCGGGGCCGAGCATCAAGCGTACCAAGACGTCAGATGACTCTGGTCTGGACATGGACAACGCTACAGAGAACGGAGGGGGAGGGGACGTGGCCATGGACGGAGCCAGCGAGATAGAACTGGTGTTCTGTCCTCATCCTACGCTCATGGACAAGGAGGACAACGTGCAGACCAGGTGGCTTTGTGGGAGGGGCATAACGGGAGGGAGGGGGGCATAACGGGAGGGGAGGAGGGGCATAACGGGAGGGAGGTGGGAGGGGGGCATAACGGGGGAGGGAGGAGGGGCATAACGGGAGCATAATGGGAGGGAGGAGGGGCATAACGGGAGGGAGGGGGGCATAACGTGTGGGAGGGAGGGGGGTTAACGTGTGGGAGGGAGGGGGGCATAACGGGGGAGGGAGGAGGGGGTTAACGGGAGGGAGGGGGGGGTTAACGTGTGGGAGGGAGGGGGTTAACGTGTGGGAGGGAGGGGGATAACGTGTGGGAGGGAGGGGGGGATAACGTGTGGGAGGGAGGGGGTGTTAACGTGTGGGAGGGAGGGGGTTAACGTGTGGGGGTTAACGTGTGGGAGGGAGGGGGGGTTAACGTGTGGGGGATAACGTGTGGGAGGGGGGGGTTAACGTGTGGGAGGGAGGGGGGTGTTAACGTGTGGGAGGGAGAGGGGGTTAACGTGTGGGAGGGAGAGGGGGTTAACGTGTGGGAGGGAGGGGGGTAACGTGTGGGAGGGAGGGGGTTAACGTGTGGGAGGGGGGGGATTAACGTGTGGGGGGGGTCTAAGTCTGGGAGGGAGGGGGGGGCTGAAGACATTAACGTGGAGTTTGTTCCCAGGGGCATAACGTGTGGGTGTTGAGGGGCTAACGTGTGGGAGGGACCACCTGGGGCTGTGCGTGTGGGAGGAAGGAGGGGGAGAGGCCAGCCCTGTCAATGTAGACGCTGCCTCAGAGAAACAATACACCATTTATATCCCTACAGCCAACGGGAGGGAGAGGGGGGGTATTACTACAAATACTACTAGGGACATAATTTATATCCCTGGGAGGGAGGGGGTAATACAATATATTACTACAAATACTACTAGGGACCATTTATATCCCTACAGCGTGTGGGAGGGAGAGATACAATATATTACTACAATACACCATTTATATCGGGGATACTTGTGTATTGTTGTCTAAATCACCATTTATATCCAAGGCCCCTGGCTGAAGACAATATACTACTACAATACACCATTGTGTGTGTAGTGTTGAGTTTGTTCCCAGGTACATCAAGACGTCGGGTAACGCCACAGTGGACCACCTGTCAATATATTACCTGGCTGTACAATACATAATTTATATCTGGAGGAACTGAGGAAGAACGGATAGGCCAGCCCTGTCAATACGCTGCCTCAGAGAAACAATACACCATTTATATCCCTACAGCCAACGGCCAGTTCACGGTAGTAATACAATATATTACTACAAATACTACTACAATACATAATTTATATCCCTACAGCCAACGGCCAGTTCACGGTAGTAATACAATATATTACTACAAATACTACTACAATACATAATTTATATCTCTACAGCCAACGGCCAGTTCACGGTAATAATACAATACTACCACTGTTACTGCTACTTCCACTGCACTTACTACTACTAATACTATCACTATTACTATCAATATTACTGATGATACGACCAGTATTATTACTACTGCTACTGTTACTATTACTACTGCTATTATTACTATCACTACCACTACTATTACTACTGCTATTATTACTATAACTACCACTATCACTACTACTACTATTACTACCACTATTACTACTATCACTACCACTACTATTACTACTATTACTATCACTATCACTGCTATTACTATCACTACTATTACTACCACTATCACTACTACTACTATTACTATCACTACTATTACTACCACTATCACTACTATTACTATCACTATCACTACTATTACTATCACTGCTATTACTATCACTACTATTACTACCACTATCACTACTACTATTACTACCACTATCACTACTATCACTACTAGCACTATTACTACTACTACCACTACTACTAGTACTATCACTGCACTATCACTACTACTATTACTATTACACTATCACTACTACTTTACTACCACTATCACTACTATTTACTACCACTATCACTACCACTATATTACTATTACTACTATCACTACTAGCACTATTACTACTCACTGCTATTACTACCACTATCACTACTAGTACTATCACTACTATTACTACCACTATCACTACTAGTACTATCTACTGCACTATCTACTATTACACACTATCACTACTACTACCACTATCACTACTATCACTATCACTACTAGCACTATCACTATTACTATCACTATCACTACTATTACTATTACTACTATCACTACTACTACTACCACTATCACTACTATTACTACCACTATCACTAATATTACTATCACTGCTAGTACTATCACTGCTATTACTACCACTATCACTACTAGTACTATCACTGCTATCACTATCACTACTAGTACTATCACTACTATCATCACTATCACTACTATTACTACTATTACTATCACTATCACTACTATTACTATCACTACTATTACTACCACTATCACTACTATTACTATCACTACTACCACTATCACTGCTATTACTATCACTACTACCACTATCACTACTATTACTACCACTACTATTACTACCACTATGACTATTACTACTATTACCACTATTACTATTATTACTACCACTATTACTATTACTATTACTACCACTATTACTACCACTATCACTACTATTACTATCTCTACTAGTAGTGATAGTGGTGGCCTGTGTTAAACAGCCCTCCGAACCAGAGAGACGTAAGAGGGAGTATGAGTATGTCAATCAGTATTTCCTGGTGACCTTTACCCTATCGTTATCTCCTGTCACTCTTGGTGAGGTGAGCTTGTCTGTCTGTATCTTGTGAACTGTGGGAAACATTTCCTCCTGAGGATGATGAACATCAACCAATCATCTGTCCTCTAGGTGCTGAACGGGTCTTTCTCTCTGGAGCTTGTCAGTGAGAAGTACTGGAAGGTGAACAAACCCATGGAACTGTACTTCGCCCCCACCAAGGAGCACAAGTAGACCGCCTGGAGTACACCTGGGGGGTAGACCGCCTGGAGTACACCTGGAGCACACCTGGGGGTAGACCGCCTGGAGTACACCTGGGGGTAGACCGCCTGGAGTACACCTGGGGGTAGACCGCCTGGAGTACACCTGGGGGTAGACCGCCTGGAGTACACCTGGGGCACCCTATTTCCTATGTAGGGCTTTGGCCAAAAGTAGTGCACTATATAGGGAATAGGGTGCCCTTTAGGACACAGCCCTGGATGAGACCTGCCAGGAGGACGAGGTGTCTAATGGACTATCTCTACATCTCTCTCTACATCTCTCTCTACATCTCTCTCTACATCTCTCTCTACATCTCTCTCTACATCTCTCTCTACATCTCTCTCTACATCTCTCTCTACATCTCTCCCTCTCAACATCTCTCTACATCTTCTCTCTC
Organism: Oncorhynchus tshawytscha; assembly: GCF_018296145.1. Classification (NCBI taxonomy): domain Eukaryota; kingdom Metazoa; phylum Chordata; class Actinopteri; order Salmoniformes; family Salmonidae; genus Oncorhynchus; species Oncorhynchus tshawytscha. Next base: position 83,910,054 of record NC_056438.1, read on the forward strand.
TACATCTCTACATCCCTCTCTCTACATCTCTACATCCCTCTCTCTACATCCCTCTCTCTACATCCCTCTCTCTACATCCCTCTCTCTACATCCCTCTCTCTCTACATCTTTACATCTCTCTACATCTCTCCCTACATCTCTCTCTACATCTCTCTCTACATCTCTCTCTACATCTCTCTCTCTCTACATCCCTCTCTACATCCCTCTCTCTACATCTCTCTCTCTACATCTTTACATCTCTCTCTCTACATCTCTCTCTACATCTCTCTCTACATCTCTCTACATCTCTCTCTACATCTCTCTCTACATCTCTCTCTACATCTCTCTCTACATCTCTCCCTACATCTCTCTCTACATCTCTCTCTACATCTCTCTCTACATCTATCTCTCTCTCTCTCTACATCTCTCTCCTCTACATCCCTCTCTCTACATCTCTCTACATCTCTCTCTCTACATCTTTATCTCTCTCTACATCTCTCTCTACATCTCTCTCTACATCTCTCCCTACATCTCTCTACATCTCTCTCTCTACATCTCTCTCTACATCTCTCTCTCTACATCTCTCTCTCTCATCTCTCTCTCTCTCTACATCTCTCTCTCTCTCATATCTCTCTCTCTCTCTCTACATCTCTCTCTCTACATATCTCTCTCTCTACATATCTCTCTACATATCTCTCTGTCTGATGTGAATTTGTTGGTAACATGTTAGTATAGGGGGTATGTATAAATGTATCTGATATAGTCACTAGCCATGCAGAGCCTCTTCGTAAGCATTACAGAGACGTCACTGCAATCCCAGGGTGGCGTTCAGGAGGGCACTGCATACTGAACACTGCTGTTATAAATGGATGTGTCATGATTCTTTACTCTACATGTCAGAGTATGTTCTCTCTGTCTCTACATCGCTCTCTCCAGGGCTGTTTACCTGCTACCTGTGTTTAGGTCCTAATACCGAGGTGGTACCTGGTAGTTTCAGGGGCTTCTACCTGCTCTCCGTGTTTAGGTCCTAATACCGAGGTGGTACCTGGTAGTTTCAGGGCCTTCTACCTGCTACCTGCTCTCTGTGTTTAGGTCCTAATACCGAGGTGGTACCTGGTAGTTTCAGGGCCTTCTACCTGCTACTTGCTCTCTGTGTTTAGGTCCTAATACCAAGGTGGTACCTGGTTGTTTCAGGGCCTTCTACCTGCTCTGGATAACTGTGGCTGCTTCAGGAGGTTGTATGGTCTTTTTGTATCTGGGGGACAGCGAGCTGGGTTGGGGACTGGGTGGGTGGCGTTTTGGGATATATTAGCGGTGTTTCCGTACAGAGAACTAATGTTTTTGTTGTGTTTTTAAAAACATGTCCAGCAGAGGAGGTCATGAAGCTGTTTTCTATAAACCCACGATCCTGTTGTATTTGTTGACATTGTGTGACTCAAATGGTACCCTATTTCCCTATGTAGTGCACTACTTTTGACAAGGGCCCATAGGGAATAGAGTGCACGTTAGGACAGAACCATATTGATGTCACTTCACCTGACTGATCTGGGAGCCATGACAACATATCATTGGTAAATCATCACAGTGGATGGAGTAAGGTCTACTGTTCCTCTCCTGTTCCCTTTGACCGAAATGGCAAACTAGGGCTTTGATACATAATAATTAGGGTGCTCCAATGACAAACAAACGTGCTATGATACGAGGACATTATGTTATAGTAACCTGAAGAGACAGACTTCATCTCTTTGTTATCCTTCTCTAGTCTGCTTGGCTTTCATTCTGTTCTCCTAGAAAACGCTTGATGTTAACAGCAGGGTTGGGCTCAATTCCTCTTCACTTCAATCAGATCAGGAAGTGGAATAATCTCTAAATCTTCCATCTCCCTTAGGCGGATGAATCTCTTCTGTCCTGTGTGCTGTGACTTCTTCAAGGATCCAGTTGTTTTTTGAAAACAATGAACAATTTTCTATTCCTGATTTGAGTTTGAATCCACCTCCTCCTGAATTGATTAAGGCTAAAATTGACCCCTAACCCTGCTTCACTGAAACATTTAATTAGCTCAGCGGGCTAACAGTCCAGTTCAATACAACTAGGCTGGTTATTCTTTCTGTATATTGTCCAGGAATTTTGTTCATGCCAACATCTCAACCACATTTTGGGAGAAGAATGAATGAATGGTTCATTAACAGGTCAGATGTCATCAGCTGTGTGGAAGTTATGTCTGTACATAAACCAACCAGCTCCATTCATCACCTTCAAGCTTAGTGTGAGATAGAAGAGGGACCCAAATCGGGTTTTCTCCCCCCAAAAATGTTTCAGAACGACGATACCGTGGAAGAAAAATGTGCAAATGTACTTTTTAGAAGCATGTTCAGTTTTACAGTTTGACAACATCCTTTGTATAAATATCAGTTGTTATTGTTGAAAGTGTAAATGGAAATAAACAAAACAATGTGTGTTCAACATGGAACCCCATGATATCTTTCCCCCCTAGGGTACAGGTTAATGATGGCTCTAGGTACAGGTTAATGATGGCTCTAGGTACAGGTTAATGATATCTACAGGTTAATGATATCACAGGTTAAATACAGCCCCATGATATCTTTCCCCCCTAGGGTACAGGTTAATGATATCTACAGGTTAATGATATCTACAGGTTAAATACAGCCCCATGATATCTTTCCCCCTAGATAGAATACAGGTTAATGATATCTACAGGTTAATGATGGCTACAGGTTAATGATGGCTACAGGTTAATGATATCTACAGGTTAATGATATCTACAGGTTAAATACAGCCCCATGATATCTTTCCCCCTAGATACAGGTTAATGATATCTACAGGTTAATGATATCTACAGGTTAATGATATCTACAGGTTAATGATATCTTCAAGTTAAATACAGCCCCATGATATCTTTCCCCCTAGGTACAGGTAGATATCTAGGTTAATGATATCTACAGGTTAATGATATCTTCAAGTTAAATACAGCCCCATGATATCTTTAATGATATCTTTCCCCTAGATACAGGTTAATGATATCTACAGGTTAATGATATCTACAGGTTAATGATATCTTTCAGGGTTAATGATATCTAAATACAGGTTAATTTCCCCCTAGATATCTACAGGTTAAATACAGCCCCAATGATATCTTTCCCCATTATGATATCTACAGGTTAAATACAGCCCCATTAATGATATCCCCCCTAGGTACAGGTTAATGATATCTACAGGTTAAATACAGCCCCATGATATCTTTCCCCCTAGGTACAGGTTAATGATATCTACAGGTTAAATACAGCCCCATGATATCTTTCCCCTAGGTACAGGTTAATGATATCTACAGGTTAATGATATCTTTCCCCCTAGGTACAGGTTAATGATATCTACAGGTTAATGATATCTTTCCCCCTAGGTACAGGTTAATGATATCTACAGGTTAATGATATCTTTCCCCCTAGGTACAGGTTAATGATATCTACAGGTTAATGATATCTTTCCCCCTAGGTACAGGTTAATGATATCTACAGGTTAATGATATCTTTCCCCCTAGGTACAGGTTAATGATATCTACAGGTTAAATACAGCCCCATGATATCTTTCCCCCTAGGTACAGGTTAATGATATCTACAGGTTAAATCCAGCCCCATGATATCTTTCCCCCTAGGTACAGGTTAATGATGGCTCTAGGTACAACCCCATGATATCTTTCCCCTAGGTATAGGTTAATGATATCTTTCCCCCTAGGTACAGGTTAATGATATCTTTCCCCCTAGGTACAGCTTCCCCTAGGTACAGGTTAATGATATCTTTCCCCTAGGTACAGGTTAATGATATCTTTCCCCCTAGGTACAGCTTCCCCTAGGTACATCCCCATGATATCTCAATGCTCCAGGGTGTAGTTTCCCCTAGGTACAGCCCCATGATATCTCAATGCTCCAGGGTGTAGTTTCCCCTAGGTACAGCCCCATGATATCTCAATGCTCCAGGGTGTAGTTTCCCCTAGGTACAGCCCCATGATATCTCAATGCTCCAGGGTGTAGTTTCCCCTAGGTACAGGTTCATGACGGCTCCAGGGTGTAGTTTCCCCTAGGTACAGGTTAATGACGGCTCTAGGGTGTAGTTTCCCTAGGTACAGGTTAATGACGGCTCTAGGGTGTAGTTTCCCTAGGTACAGGTTCATGACGGCTCCAGGGTGTAGTTTCCCTAGGTACAGGTTAATGACGGCTCCAGGGTGTAGTTTCCCCTAGGTACAGGTTAATGACGGCTCCAGGGTGTAGTTTCCCCAGGTAGGTACAGGTTAATGACGGCTCAATTAGGGTGTAGTTTCCCCTAGGTACAGGTTCATGATGGCTCCAGGGTGTAGTTTCCCTAGGTACAGGTTCATGACGGCTCCAGGGTGTAGTTTCCCTAGATACAGGTTCATGACGGCTCAATTATCCAGGTTGTAGTTTCCCTCCAGGGTGTAGGTACAGGTTCATGACGGCTCCAGGGTGTAGTTTCCCCTAGGTACAGGTTCATGACGGCTCCAGGGTGTAGTTTCCCCTAGGTACAGGTTCATGACGGCTCCAGGGTGTAGTTTCCCCAGGTTCAGGGCTCCAGGGTGTAGTTTCCCTAGGTTTAATGACGGCTCCAGGGTGTAGTTTCCCCTAGGTACAGGTTCATGACGGCTCCAGGGTGTAGTTTCCCCTTGGTACAGGTTCATGACGGCTCAATGCTCCAGGTTGTAGTTTCCCCTAGGTACAGGTTCATGACGGCTCCAGGGTGTAGTTTCCCCTAGGTACAGGTTCATGACGGCTCAATGCTCCAGGTTGTAGTTTCCCTAGGTACAGGTTAATGACGGCTCCAGGGTGTAGTTTCCCCTACAGGTTCATGACGGCTCCAGGGTGTAGTTTCCCCTAGGTACAGGTTCATGACGGCTCCAGGGTGTAGTTTCCCCTAGGTACAGGTTCATGACAGCTCAATGCTCCAGGTTGTAGTTTCCCTAGGTATAGGTTCATGATGGCTCAATGATCCAGGGTGTAGTTTCCCTAGGTACAGGTTAATGACGGCTCCAGGGTGTAGTTTCCCCTAGGTACAGGTTCATGACGGCTCCAGGGTGTAGTTTCCCCTAGGTGCAGGTTCATGACGGCTCCAGGGTGTAGTTTCCCCTAGGTACAGGTTCATGACGGCTCCAGGGTGTAGTTTCCCCTAGGTACAGGTTCATGACGGCTCAATGCTCCAGGTTGTAGTTTCCCCTAGGTACAGGTTAATGACGGCTCCAGGGTGTAGTTTCCCTAGGTACAGGTTCATGACGGCTCCAGGGTGTAGTTTCCCCTAGGTACAGGTTCATGACGGCTCCAGGGTGTAGTTTCCCCTAGGTACAGGTTAATGACGGCTCAATGCTCCAGGGTGAAGTTTCCACTAGGTATAGATTCATGATCAGCTTCAGCTCCCAAAACCCACCCAAGATCAGCATCTATGAGCAACTTCCCCCTACTCCATAATTTACCACCACCTCTTCAGGGGTGAGTTTCCTGAAAGCTTTATATGGTACTTTAAGGCCGGATCTGAGAACGTTACTAGCTGTCTTTAAAACTATCATTTAATACGTATCGAGGAATTTGTTAGCAAGAACATGGTGGCCTCCATTTTTAAATGGAAGAAGTTTGGAACCACCAAGACTCCTCCTAGAGCTGGCCGCCCAGACAAACTGAGCAATCGGGGGAGAAGGGCCTTGGTCAGGGAGGTGACCAAGAACCCAATGGTCACTCTGACAGAGCTCCAGAGTTCCTCTGTGGAGATGGGAGAACCATCCAGAAGGACAACCATCTCTGCAGCACTCCACCAATCAGGCCGTTGTTATTTTTTAAAGTTATCTTTATTTCACCTTTATTTAACCAGGTAGGTAAGTTGAGAACAAGTTCTCATTTACAATTGCGACCTGGCCAAGATAAAGCAAAGCAGTTCGACACATACAACGACACCGAGTTACACATGGAGTAAAACAAACATACAGTCAATGATACAGTATAAACAAGTTTATATACGATGTGAGCAAATGAGGTGAGATAAGGGAGGTAAAGGCAAAAAAAGGCCATGGTGGCAAAGTAAATACAATATAGCAAGTAAAACACTGGAATGGTAGATTTGCAATGGAAGAATGTGCAAAGTAGAAATAAAAATAATGGGGTGCAAAGGAGCAAAATAAATTAAATAAATACAGTAGGGACAGAGGTAGTTGTTTGGGCTAAATTATAGGTGGGCTATGTACAGGTGCGGTAATCTGTGAGCTTTTCTGACAGCTGGTGCTTAAAGCTAGTGAGGGAGATAAGTGTTTCCAGTTTCAGAGATTTTTGTAGTTCGTTCCAGTCATTGGCAGTAGAGAACTGGAAGGAGAGGCGGCCAAAGAAAGAATTGGTTTTGGGGGTGACCAGAGAGATATACCTGCTGGAGCGCGTGCTACAGGTGGGTGATGCTATGGTGACCAGCGAGCTGAGATAAGGGGGGACTTTACCTAGCAGGGTTTTGTAGATGACATGGAGCCAGTGGGTTTGGCGACGAGTATGAAGCGAGGGCCAGCCAACGAGAGCGTACAGGTCGCCGTGGTGGGTAGTATATGGGGCTTTGGTGACAAAACGGATTGCACTGTGCATCCAATTTGTTGAGTAGGGTATTGGAGGCTATTTTGTAAATGACATCGCCGAAGTTGAGGATTGGTAGGATGGTCAGTTTTACAAGGGTATGTTTGGCAGCATGAGTGAAGGATGCTTTGTTGCGAAATAGGAAGCCAATTCTAGATTTAACTTTGGATTGGAGATGTTTGATGTGGGTCTGGAAGGAGAGTTTACAGTCTAACCAGACACCTAGGTATTTGTAGTTGTCCACGTATTCTAAGTCAGAGCCGTCCAGAGTAGTGATGTTGGGCTGGTGCAGGCAGCGATTGGTGCATTTAGTTTTACATGTATTTAAGAGCAATTGGAGGCCACGGAAGGAGAGTTGTATGGCATTGAAGCTTGCCTGGAGGGTTGTTAACACAGTGTCCAAAGAAGGGCCAGAAGTATACAGAATGGTGTCGTCTGCATAGAGGTGGAACAGAGACTCACCAGCAGCAAGAGCGACATCATTGATGTATACAGAGAAGAGAGTCGGTCCAAGAATTGAACCCTGTGGCACCCCATAGAGACTGCCAGAGGTCTGGACAGCAGACCCTCCGATTTGACACACTGAACTCTATCAGAAAAGTAGTTGGTGAACTAGGCGAGGCAATCATTTGAGAAACCAAGGCTGTCGAGTCTGCCGATGAGGATGTGGTGATTATCAGAGTCGGAAGCCTTGGCCAGATCAATGAATATGGCTGCACAGTAATGTTTCTTATCAATGGCGGTTAAGATATCGTTTAGGACCTTGAGCGTGGCTGAGGTGCACCCATGACCAGCTCTGAAACCAGATTGCATAGCAGAGAAGGTATGGTGAGATTCGAAATGGTCGGTAATCTGTTTGTTGACTTGGCTTTCGAAGACCTTAGAAAGGCAGGGTAGGATAGATATAGGTCTGTAGCAGTTTGGGTCAAGAGTGTACCCCCCTTTGAAGAGGGGGATGACCGCAGCTGCTTTCCAATCTTTGGGAATCTCAGACAACACAAAAGAGAGGTTGAACAGGCTAGTAATAGGGGTGGCAACAATTTCGGTAGATCATTTTAGAAAGAAAGGGTCCAGATTGTCTAGCCCGGCTGATTTGTAGGGGTCCAGCTTTTACAGCTCTTTCAGAACATCAGCTGACTGGATTTGGGAGAAGGAGAAATGGAGAAGGCTTGGGTGAGTTGCTGTTGGGTGTGCATTGCTGTTGACCGGGGTAGGAGTGGCCAGAAGGAAGCCACTCCTCAGTAAAAGGCACTTGACAGCCCACTTGGAGTTTCCCAAAAAGGCACCTAAAGACTCTCAGACCATGAGAAATTAGATTCTCTGGTCTGATGAAACCAAGATTTAACTCTGGCCTGAATGCCAAGCATCATGTCTAGAGGAAACCTGGCACCATCCCTACAGTGAAATATGCTGTGGTGATGTTTTTCAGCGGCAGGGACTGGGAGAATAGTCAGAATTGAGGGAAAGATCAACACAGATCCTTGATGAAAACCTGCTCCAGAGCGCTCAGGACCTCAGACTGGGGCGAAGGTTCACCTTCCAACAGGACAACGACCCTAAGCACACAGCCAAGACAACACAGGAGTGGCTTCAGGACAAGTCTGAATGTCCTTGACTGGCCCATCCAGAGCCTGGATATGAACCTGATCGAACATCTCTGGAGAGACCTGAAAATAGCTGTGCAGTGACGCTCCCCATCCAACCAGACAGGGCTTGAGAGGATCTGCAGAAAAGAATGGGAGAAACTCCCCAAAAACAGGTGTACCAAGCTTGTAGCGTCATACCCAAGAAGACTCGAGGCTGTAATCGCTGCCAAAGGTGCTTTAACAAAGTACTGAGTAAAGGGTCTGAATACTTATTTAAATGTAATATTTTTTTTCCTTGACTTCTTTTCAAAAGGATGAGAAGGTCTGAGGGGAGGGACCTTCCAATACTGTTGAAGGCAAGAAGAGTCAAAGATGTACTGAGAGAAAGCCACGAGTATCAGAGGAAACAAGGACGGAGTGTCTCGACCTGAACCCCAGGCTGTCTTGTGGTTGGTGGTTTGACGGCCCTTAACCCCACAAACAGACCCACACCACAGTCCTTAACCCCACAAACAGACCCACACCACAGTCCTTAACCCCACAGAAACAGACCCACACCACAGTCCTTAACCCCACAGAAACAGACCCGCACCACATTCTGTAACCCCACAGACAGACCCACACCACAGTCCTTAACCCCACAAACAGACCCACAACGTAGCCCTTAACCCCACAAACAGACCCACACCACAGTCCTTAACCCCACAGAAACAGACCCACACCACAGTCCTTAACCCACAGAAACAGACCCACACCACAGTCCTTTACCCCACAGAAACAGACCCACACCACAGTCCTTTACCCCACAGAAACAGACCCACACCACAGTCCTTTACCCCACAGAAACAGACCCACACCACAGTCCTTTACCCCACAGAAACAGACCCACGCCACATTCCGTAACCCCACAGACAGTCCCTCACCACATTCCTTAACCCCACAGACAGACCCACAGTCCTTAACGTTAGTGATGAGCAAAAGTCAAATTGGGATTCCTACGAAATGATCGAACATCAGACCATATTTACACACCCTAATTGATAAACAAATACATTTTCTCATGTTCTGTAGATTGATAAACAAATACATTTTCTCATGCTCTGTAGATTTCCAAAAAGCATTTGATTCAATTTGGCATGAAGGTCTTTTACTGAAATGAATTGAAAGTGGTGTGGAAAGAAAAACACATCAAATCAATGTACACAAATAACAAATGTGCAGGCAAGATGTGAGAGAAACATCCCGATTTATGTTCCAGAGTGTGAGGAGTAAAACATGGGAACAACTTGAACTCAACGTCTATTTAATATCTATTAACGCATTGTCCAAAACGCTCTTGAGCAATCAACAGCCCCCGATCTCACTCTTAATGACACAGAAATCAACTGCCCCCGATCTCACTCTTAATGACACAGAAATCAACTGCCCCTGATCTCTTAATGACACAGAAATCAACTGCCCCCGATCTCTTAATGACACAGAAATCAACTGCCTCCTGTAGTCAGATGATCCAGTGCTGCTGTCCCACACAGAAGAGGGGCTATAGAAACAATTAGATAATCTGCTTCAGTTCTGTCTTGACCCGGACAGTCAATCAATCTCAAAAATACAAACATAATGATTTTGTAGAAAAGGCCCAGATTTCAGGGAAACCAGATGTTAGTGAAACCATTTGTCGGGGAAACTATATATATATATATATATATATCTTTTTTTACTAGGTTCCATTCATATAGAACACACCTAGACCCAGACCATTATTCCTCCTCCGCCAAACTTTACAGTTGACACTATACATTGGAGCAGGTAGCGTTCTCCTGGCATCCACCAAACTTTACAGTTAACACTACATTGGAACAGGTAGCGTTCTCCTGGCATGCGCCAAACTCAGATTCGTCCGTTGGACTGCCAGATGATGAAGCGTGATTCATCACTCCAGAGAATGCGTTTCCACTGTTCCAGACAATGCGTTTCCACTGTTCCAGACAATGCGTTTCCACTGTTCCAGAGAATGCGTTTCCACTGCTCCAGACAATGTTTCCACTGCTCCAGAGAATGTGTTTCCACTGTTCCAGAGAATGTGTTTCCACTGTTCCAGAGAATGTGTTTCCACTGTTCCAGAGAATGTGTTTCCACTGTTCCAGAGAATGTGTTTCCACTGTTCCAGAGAATGTGTTTCCACTGTTCCAGAGAATGTGTTTCCACTGTTCCAGAGAATGTGTTTCCACTGTTCCAGAGAATGTGTTTCCACTGTTCCAGAGAATGTGTTTCCACTGTTCCAGAGAATGTGTTTCCACTGTTCCAGAGAATGTGTTTCCACTGCTCCAGAGAATGTGTTTCCACTGCTCCAGAGAATGTTTCCACTGTTCCAGAGAATGTGTTTCTACTGTTCCAGAGAATGTTTCCACTGTTCCATTTCCACTGTTCCAGAGAATGTGTTTCCACTGTTCCAGAGAATGTGTTTCCACTGTTCCAGAGAATGTGTTTCCACTGCTCCAGAGAATGTTTCCACTGTTCCAGAGAATGTTTCCACTGTTCCAGAGAATGTGTTTCCACTGTTCCAGAGAATGTTTTCCACTGTTCCAGAGAATGTTTCCACTGTTCCAGAGAATGTGTTTCCACTGTTCCAGAGAATGTGTTTCCACTGTTCCAGAGAATGTGTTTCCACTGTTCCAGAGAATGTTTCCACTGTTCCAGAGAATGTGTTTCCACTGTTCCAGAGAGAATGTGTTTCCACTGTTCTGTGTTTCCTGTTCCCAGAGAATGTGTTTCCACTGCTCCAGTTCCAGAATGTTTCCACTGTTCCAGAGAATGTGTTTCCACTGTTCCAGAGAAATGTTTCCACTGTTCCATTTCCACTGTTCCAGAGAATGTGTTTCCACTGTTCCAGAGAATGTGTTTCCACTGTTCCAGAGAATGTGTTTCCACTGTTCCAGAGAATGTGTTTCCAGAGAATGTGTTTCCACTGTTCCAGAGAATGTGTTTCCACTGTTCCAGAGAATGTGTTTCCACTGTTCCAGAGAATGTGTTTCCACTGTTCCAGAGAATGTGTTTCCACTGTTCCAGAGAATGTGTTTCCACTGTTCCAGAGAATGTGTTTCCACTGTTCCAGAGAATGTGTTTCCACTGTTCCAGAGAATGTGTTTCCACTGTTCCAGAGAATGTGTTTCCACTGCTCCAGAGAATGTGTTTCCACTGTTCCAGAGAATGTGTTTCCACTGTTCCAGAGAATGTGTTTCCACTGTTCCAGAGAATGTGTTTCCACTGTTCCAGAGAATGTGTTTCCACTGTTCCAGAGAATGTTTCCACTGTTCCAGAGAATGTTTCCACTGTTCCAGAGAATGTGTTTCCACTGTTCCAGAGAATGTGTTTCCACTGTTCCAGAGAATGTTTCCACTGCTCCAGAGAATGTTTCCACTGCTCCAGAGAATGTTTCCACTGCTCCAGAGAATGTTTTCCACTGCTCCAGAGAATGTTTCCACTGCTCCAGAGAATGTGTTTCCACTGTTCCAGAGAATGTGTTTCCACTGTTCCAGAGAATGTGTTTCCACTGCTCCAGAGAATGTGTTTCCACTGCTCCAGAGAATGTGTTTCCACTGTTCCAGAGAATTTTCCACTGTTCCACTGTTCCAGAGAATGTTTCCACTGCTCCAGAGAATGTGTTTCCACTGCTCCAGAGAATGTGTTTCCACTGTTCCAGAGAATGTGTTTCCACTGTTCCAGAGAATGTGTTTCCACTGTTCCAGAGAATGTGTTTCCACTGTTCCAGAGAATGTGTTTCCACTGTTCCAGAGAATGTGTTTCCACTGTTCCAGAGAATGTGTTTCCACTGTGTCCAGAGAATGTTTTCCACTGCTCCAGAGAATGTTTTCCACTGCTCCAGAGAATGTTTCCACTGTTCCAGAGAATGTGTTTCTACTGTTCCAGAGAATGTTTCCACTGTTCCATTTCCACTGTTCCAGAGAATGTTCCAGAGAATGTTTCCACTGTTCCAGAGAATGTGTTTCCACTGTTCCAGAGAATGTGTTTCCACTGCTCCAGAGAATGTTTCCACTGCTCCAGAGAATGTGTTTCCACTGCTCCAGAGAATGTTTCCACTGTTCCAGAGAATGTGTTTCCACTGTTCCAGAGAATGTTTCCACTGTTCCATTTCCAGAGAATGTGTTTCCACTGTTCCAGAGAATGTGTTTCCACTGTTCCAGAGAATGTTTCCACTGTTCCAGAGAATGTTTCCACTGTTCCAGAGAATGTGTTTCCACTGTTGTTTCCAGAGAATGTGTTTCCACTGTTCCAGAGAATGTGTTTCCACTGTTCCAGAGAATGTGTTTCCACTGTTCCAGAGAATGTGTTTCCACTGTTCCAGAGAATGTGTTTCCACTGTTCCAGAGAATGTGTTTCCTGTTCCACTGTTCCAGAGAATGTGTTTCCACTGTTCCAGAGAATGTGTTTCCACTGTTCCAGAGAATGTGTTTCCACTGTTCCAGAGAATGTGTTTCCACTGTTCCAGAGAATGTGTTTCCACTGTTGTGTTTCCAGAGAATGTGTTTCCACTGCTCCAGAGAATGTTTCCACTGTTCCAGAGAATGTGTTTCCACTGTTCCAGAGAATGTGTTTCTACTGTTCCAGAGAATGTTTCCACTGTTCCATTTCCACTGTTCCAGAGAATGTGTTTCCACTGTTCCAGAGAATGTGTTTCCACTGCTCCAGAGAATGTGTTTCCACTGCTCCAGAGAATGTTTCCACTGTTCCAGAGAATGTTTCCACTGTTCCAGAGAATGTTTCCACTGTTCCAGAGAATGTGTTTCCACTGTTCCAGAGAATGTGTTTCCACTGCTTCCAGAGAATGTTTCCACTGTTCCAGAGAATGTTTCCACTGTTCCAGAGAATGTGTTTCCTGTTCCAGAGAATGTTTCCACTGTTCCATTTCCACTGTTCCAGAGAATGTGTTTCCACTGTTCCAGAGAATGTTCCAGAGAATGTGTTTCCACTGCTCCAGAGAATGTTTCCACTGTTCCAGAGAATGTGTTTCCACTGTTCCAGAGAATGTGTTTCCACTGTTCCAGAGAATGTGTTTCCACTGTTCCAGAGAATGTGTTTCCACTGTTCCAGAGAATGTGTTTCCACTGTTCCAGAGAATGTGTTTCCACTGTTCCAGAGAATGTGTTTCCACTGTTCCAGAGAATGTGTTTCCACTGTTCCAGAGAATGTGTTTCCACTGTTCCAGAGAATGTGTTTCCACTGTTCCAGAGAATGTGTTTCCACTGTTCCAGAGAATGTTTCCACTGTTCCAGAGAATGTTTTCCACTGTTCCAGAGAATGTGTTTCCACTGTTCCAGAGAATGTTTCCACTGTTCCAGAGAATGTGTTTCCACTGTTCCAGAGAATGTTTTCCACTGTTCCAGAGAATGTGTTTCCACTGTTCTCCAGAGAATGTGTTTCCACTGCTCCAGAGAATGTTTCCACTGTTCCAGAGAATGTGTTTCTACTGTTCCAGAGAATGTTTCCACTGTTCCATTTCCACTGTTCCAGAGAATGTTTTCCACTGTTCCAGAGAATGTGTTTCCACTGCTCCAGGAATGTGTTTCCACTGCTCCAGAGAATGTGTTTCCACTGTTCCAGAGAATGTGTTTCCACTGTTCCAGAGAATGTGTTTCCACTGTTCCAGAGAATGTGTTTCCACTGTTCCAGAGAATGTGTTTCCACTGTACCAGAGAATGTGTTTCCACTGTTCCAGAGAATGTGTTTCCACTGCTCCAGAGAATGTTTTCCACTGCTCCAGAGAATGTGTTTCCACTGTTCCAGAGAATGTTTCCACTGTTCCAGAGAATGTTTTCCACTGTTCCAGAGAATGTGTTTCCACTGTTCCAGAGAATGTGTTTCCACTGTTCCAGAGAATGTTTTCCACTGTTCCAGAGAATGTGTTTCCACTGTTCCAGAGAATGTGTTTCCACTGTTCCAGAGAATGTGTTTCCACTGCTCCAGAGAATGTTTCCACTGTTCCAGAGAATGTTTCCACTGTTCCAGAGAATGTTTCCACTGTTCCAGAGAATGTTTCCACTGTTCCAGAGAATGTGTTTCCACTGTTCCAGAGAATGTTTCCACTGTTCCAGAGAATGTTTCCACTGTTCCAGAGAATGTTTCCACTGTTCCAGAGAATGTTTCCACTGTTCCAGAGAATGTGTTTCCACTGTTCCAGAGAATGTGTTTCCACTGCTCCAGAGAATGTGTTTCCACTGCTCCAGAGAATGTTTCCACTGCTCCAGAGAATGTTTCCACTGCTCCAGAGAATGTTTCCACTGCTCCAGAGAATGTTTCCACTGTTGCCCAGAGAATGTGTTTCCACTGCTCCAGAGAATGTGTTTCCACTGCTCCAGAGAATGTGTTTCCACTGCTCCAGAGAATGTGTTTCCACTGCTCCAGAGAATGTGTTTCCACTGTTCCAGAGAGAATGTGTTTCCACTGCTCCAGAGAATGTGTTTCCACTGCTCCAGAGAATGTGTTTCCACTGTTCCAGAGAATGTGTTTCCACTGTTCCAGAGAATGTGTTTCCACTGTTCCAGAGAATGTGTTTCCACTGTTCCACCACTGTTCAGAGAATGTGTTTCCACTGTTCCAGAGAATGTGTTTCCACTGTTCCAGAGAATGTGTTTCCACTGTTCCAGAGAATGTGTTTCCACTGCTCCAGAGAATGTTTCCACTGCTCCAGAGAATGTTTCCACTGCTCCAGAGAATGTGTTTCTACTGTTCCAGAGAATGTTTCCACTGTTCCATTTCCACTGTTCCAGAGAATGTGTTTCCACTGTTCCAGAGAATGTTTCCACTGTTCCAGAGAATGTGTTTCCACTGCTCCAGAGAATGTGTTTTTCCACTGCTCCAGAGAATGTTTCCACTGCTCCAGAGAATGTGTTTCCACTGCTCCAGAGAATGTTTCCACTGTTCCAGAGAATGTTTTCTACTGTTCCAGAGAATGTTTTCCACTGTTCCATTTCCACTGTTCCAGAGAATGTGTTTCCACTGTTCCAGAGAATGTGTTTCCACTGCTCCAGAGAATATTTCCACTGTTCCAGAGAATGTTTCCACTGCTCCAGAGAATGTGTTTCCACTGTTCCAGAGAATGTGTTTCCACTGTTCCAGAGAATGTGTTTCCACTGTTCCAGAGAATGTGTTTCCACTGTTCCAGAGAATGTGTTTCCACTGTTCCAGAGAATGTGTTTCCACTGTTCCAGAGAATGTGTTTCCACTGTTCCAGAGAATGTGTTTCCACTGTTCCAGAGAATGTGGTTCCACTGTACCAGAGAATGTGTTTCCACTGTTCCAGAGAATGTGTTTCCACTGTACCAGAGAATGTGTTTCCACTGTTCCAGAGAATGTGTTTCCACTGCTCCAGAGAATGTTTCCACTGTTCCAGAGAATGTGTTTCCACTGTTCCAGAGAATGTGTTTCTACTGTTCCAGAGAATGTTTCCACTGTTCCATTTCCACTGTTCCAGAGAATGTGTTTCCACTGTTCCAGAGAATGTGTTTCCACTGCTCCAGAGAATGTGTTTCCACTGCTCCAGAGAATGTTTCCACTGTTCCACTGCTCCAGAGAATGTTTCCACACTGTTCCAGAGAATGTTTCCATGTTCCAGAGAATGTTTCCACTGTTCCAGAGAATGTGTTTCCACTGTTCCAGAGAATGTGTTTCCACTGCTCCAGAGAATGTTTCCACTGTTCCAGAGAATGTTTCCACTGTTCCAGAGAATGTTTCCTGTTCCAGAGAATGTGTTCCAGAGAATCCACTGTTCCAGAGAATGTGTTTCCACTGTTCCAGAGAATGTGTTTCCACTGTTCCAGAGAATGTGTTTCCACTGTTCCAGAGAATGTGTTTCCACTGTTCCAGAGAATGTGTTTCCACTGTTCCAGAGAATGTGTTTCCACTGTTCCAGAGAATGTGTTTCCACTGTTCCAGAGAATGTGTTTCCACTGTTCCAGAGAATGTGTTTCCACTGTTCCAGAGAATGTGTTTCCACTGTTCCAGAGAATGTGTTTCCACTGTTCCAGAGAATGTGTTTCCACTGTTCCAGAGAATGTGTTTCCACTGTTCCAGAGAATGTGTTTCCACTGTTCCAGAGAATGTGTTTCCACTGTTCCAGAGAATGTTTCCACTGTTCCAGAGAATGTGTTTCCACTGCTCCAGAGAATGTGTTTCACTGTTCCAGAATGAATGTTTCCACTGTTCCAGAGAATGTGTTTCCACTGTTCCAGAGAATGTTTTCCCAGAGAATGTGTTTCCACTGTTCCAGAGAATGTGTTTCCACTGTTCCAGAGAATGTGTTTCCACTGTTCCAGAGAATGTTTCCACTGTTCCAGAGAATGTTTTCCACTGTTCCAGAGAATGTTTCCACTGTTCCAGAGAATGTGTTTCCACTGTTCCAGAGAATGTGTTTCCACTGTTCCAGAGAATGTGTTTCCACTGTTCCAGAGAATGTGTTTCCACTGTTCCAGAGAATGTTTTCCACTGTTCCAGAGAATGTGTTTCCACTGTTCCAGAGAATGTGTTTCCACTGTACCAGAGAATGTGTTTCCACTGTTCCAGAGAATGTGTTTCCACTGCTCCAGAGAATGTTTCCACTGCTCCAGAGAATGTTTCCACTGTTCCAGAGAATGTTTCCACTGTTCCAGAGAATGTTTTCCACTGTTCCAGAGAATGTGTTTCACTGTTCCAGAGAATGTTTTCCACTGTTCCAGAGAATGTTTCCACTGTTCCAGAGAATGTGTTTCCACTGTTCCAGAGAATGTGTTTCCACTGTTCCAGAGAATGTGTTTCCACTGTTCCAGAGAATGTTTCCACTGCTCCAGAGAATGTGTTCCACTGTTCCAGAGAATGTTTCCACTGTTCCAGAGAATGTTTCCACTGTTCCAGAGAATGTGTTTCCACTGTTCCAGAGAATGTGTTTCCACTGTTCCAGAGAATGTGTTTCCACTGTTCCAGAGAATGTTTCCACTGTTCCAGAGAATGTTTTCCACTGTTCCAGAGAATGTGTTTCCACTGCTCCAGAGAATGTGTTTCCACTGCTCCAGAGAATGTTTCCCACTGTTCCAGAGAATGTGTTTCTACTGTTCCAGAGAATGTGTTCCATTTCCACTGTTCCAGAGAATGTGTTTCCACTGCTCCAGAGAATGTGTTTCCACTGCTCCAGAGAATGTGTTTCCACTGCTCCAGAGAATGTTTCCAGAGAGAATGTTTCCACTGTTGTGTTTCCACTGCTCCAGAGAATGTTTCCACTGTTCCAGAGAATGTTTTCACTGTTCCAGAGAATGTTTTCCACTGTTCCAGAGAATGTTTCCACTGTTCCAGAGAATGTTTCCACTGTTTGTTTCCACTGTTCCAGTTCCAGAATGTGTTTCCAGAGAATGTTTCCACTGTTCCAGAGAATGTGTTTCCACTGTTCCAGAGAATGTGTTTCCACTGTTCCAGAGAATGTGTTTCCACTGTTCCAGAGAATGTTTCCACTGTTCCAGAGAATGTTTCCACTGTTCCAGAGAATGTGTTTCCACTGTTCCAGAGAATGTGTTTCCACTGCTCCAGAGAATGTTTCCACTGTTCCAGTTCCAGAGAATGTTTCCACTGCTCCAGAGAATGTGTTTCCACTGTTCCAGAGAATGTGTTTCCACTGTTCCAGAGAATGTGTTTCCACTGCTCCAGAGAATGTGTTTCCACTGTTCCAGAGAATGTGTTTCCACTGTTCCAGAGAATGTGTTTCCACTGTTCCAGAGAATGTGTTTCCACTGTTCCAGAGAATGTGTTTCCACTGTTCCAGAGAATGTGTTTCCACTGTTCCAGAGAATGTGTTTCCACTGTTCCAGAGAATGTGTTTCCACTGCTCCAGAGAATGTGTTTCCACTGTTCCAGAGAATGTGTTTCCACTGTTCCAGAGAATGTGTTTCACTGTTCCAGAGAATGTGTTTCCACTGTTCCAGAGAATGTGTTTCCACTGTTCCAGAGAATGTGTTTCCACTGCTCCAGAGAATGTTTCCACTGTTCCAGAGAGAATGTGTTTCTGTTCCAGAGAATGTGTTGCTCCAGAGAATGTGTTTCCACTGCTCCAGAGAGTGTTTCCACTGCTCCAGAGAATGTTTCCACTGCTCCAGAGAATGTTTCCACTGCTCCAGAGAATGTTTCCACTGCTCCAGAGAATGTTTTCCACTGCTCCAGAGAATGTGTTTCCACTGCTCCAGAGAATGTGTTTCCACTGCTCCAGAGAATGTGTTTCCACTGTTCCATTTCCACTGTTCCAGAGAATGTGTTTCCACTGCTCCAGAGAATGTGTTTCCACTGCTCCAGAGAATGTGTTTCCACTGTTCCAGAGAATGTGTTTCCACTGTTCCAGAGAATGTGTTTCCACTGTTCCAGAGAATGTGTTTCCACTGTTCCAGAGAATGTGTTTTTCCACTGTTCCAGAGAATGTGTTTCCACTGCTCCAGAGAATGTTTCCACTGTTGTTTCCACTGCTCCAGAGAATGTGTTTCCACTGTTCCAGAGAATGTTTCCACTGTTCCATTTCCACTGTTCCAGAGAATGTGTTTCCACTGTTCCAGAATGTTTCCACTGTTCCAGAGAATGTGTTTCCACTGCTCCAGAGAATGTGTTTCCACTGCTCCAGAGAATGTTTCCACTGCTCCAGAGAATGTGTTTCCACTGCTCCAGAGAATGTTTCCACTGTTCCAGAGAATGTGTTTCTACTGTTCCAGAGAATGTTTCCACTGTTCCATTTCCACTGTTCCAGAGAATGTGTTTCCACTGTTCCAGAGAATGTGTTTCCACTGCTCCAGAGAATGTTTCCACTGTTCCAGAGAATGTTTCCACTGTTCCAGAGAATGTGTTTCCACTGTTCCAGAGAATGTGTTTCCACTGTTCCAGAGAATGTGTTTCCACTGTTCCAGAGAATGTGTTTCCACTGTTCCAGAGAATGTGTTTCCACTGTTCCAGAGAATGTGTTTCCACTGTTCCAGAGAATGTGTTTCCACTGTTCCAGAGAATGTGTTTCCACTGTTCCAGAGAATGTGTTTCCACTGTTCCAGAGAATGTGTTTCCACTGTTTCCACTGTCAGAGAATGTGTTTCCACTGTTCCAGAGAATGTGTTTCCACTGTTCCAGAGAATGTTTTCCACTGTTCCAGAGAATGTGTTTCCACTGTTCCAGAGAATGTTTCCACTGTTCCATTTCCACTGTTCCAGAAATGTGTTTCCACTGTTCCAGAGAATGTGTTTCCACTGCTCCAGAGAATGTGTTTCCACTGTTCCAGAGAATGTTTCCACTGTTCCAGAGAATGTTTCCACTGTTCCAGAAATGTTTCCACTGTTCCAGAGAATGTGTTTCCACTGTTCCAGAGAATGTTTTCCACTGTTCCAGAGAATGTTTTCCACTGTTCCAGAGAATGTGTTGTCCACTGTTCCAGAGAATGTGTTTCACTGTTCCAGAGAATGTTTCCACTGTTCCATTTCCACTGTTCCAGAGAATGTGTTTCCACTGTTCCAGAGAATGTGTTTCCACTGTTCCAGAGAATGTGTTTCCACTGCTCCAGAGAATGTTTCCACTGTTCCAGAGAATGTTTCCACTGTTCCAGAGAATGTGTTTCCACTGCTCCAGAGAATGTGTTTCCACTGCTCCAGAGAATGTTTCCACTGCTCCAGAGAATGTTTCCACTGCTCCAGAGAATGTTTCCACTGCTCCAGAGAATGTGTTTCCACTGTTCCAGAGAATGTGTTTCCACTGTTCCAGAGAATGTGTTTCCACTGTTCCATTTCCACTGTTCCAGAGAATGTGTTTCCACTGTTCCAGAGAATGTTTTGCTCCAGAGAATGTGTTTCCACTGTTCCAGAGAATGTGTTTCCACTGTTCCAGAGAATGTTTTCCACTGTTCCAGAGAATGTGTTTCCACTGTTCCAGAGAATGTGTTTCCACTGTTCCAGAGAATGTGTTTCCACTGTTCCAGAGAATGTGTTTCCACTGTTCCAGAGAATGTGTTTCCACTGTTCCAGAGAATGTGTTTCCACTGTTCCACTGTTCCAGAGAATGTGTTTCCACTGTTCCAGAGAATGTGTTTCCACTGTTCCAGAGAATGTGTTTCCACTGTTCCAGAGAATGTGTTTCCACTGCTCCAGAGAATGTTTCCATTGTTCCAGAGAATGTGTTTCTACTGTTCCAGAGAATGTTTCCACTGTTCCATTTCCACTGTTCCAGAGAATGTGTTTCCACTGTTCCAGAGAATGTGTTTCCACTGCTCCAGAGAATGTTTCCACTGTTCCAGAGAATGTTTCCACTGTTCCAGAGAATGTGTTTCCACTGCTCCAGAGAATGTGTTTCCACTGCTCCAGAGAGTGTTTCCACTGCTCCAGAGAATGTTTCCACTGCTCCAGAGAATGTTTCCACTGCTCCAGAGAATGTGTTTCCACTGCTCCAGAGAATGTGTTTCCACTGCTCCAGAGAATGTGTTTCCACTGCTCCAGAGAATGTGTTTCCACTGCTCCAGAGAATGTGTTTCCACTGCTCCAGAGAATGTGTTTCCACTGTTCCAGAGAATGTGTTTCTACTGTTCCAGAGAATGTTTCCACTGTTCCATTTCCACTGTTCCAGAGAATGTGTTTCCACTGTTCCAGAGAATGTGTTTCCACTGTTCCAGAGAATGTTTCCACTGTTCCAGAGAATGTTTCCAGAGAATGTTTCCACTGTTCCAGAGAATGTGTTTCCACTGCTCCAGAGAATGTGTTTCCACTGCTCCAGAGAATGTGTTTCCACTGCCCCAGAGAATGTTTCCACTGTTTCCCCAGAGAATGTTTCCACTGCTCCAGAGAATGTTTCCACTGAGAATGTTTCCAGAGAATGTTTCCACTGCTCCAGAGAATGTTTCCACTGCTCCAGAGAATGTTTCCACTGTTCCAGAGAGAATGTTTCCACTGCTCCAGAGAATGTTTCCACTGTTCCAGTGTTTTCCACTGTTCCAGAGAATGTGTTTCCACTGTTCCAGAGAATGTTTCCACTGTTCCATTTCCACTGTTCCAGAAATGTGTTTCCACTGTTCCAGAGAATGTGTTTCCACTGTTCCAGAGAATGTGTTTCCACTGTTCCAGAGAATGTGTTTCCACTGCTCCAGAGAATGTTTCCACTGTTCCAGAGAATGTTTCCACTGTTCCAGAGAATGTTTTCCACTGTTCCAGAGAATGTGTTTCCACTGTTCCAGAGAATGTGTTTCCACTGCTCCAGAGAATGTTTTTCCACTGCTCCAGAGAATGTTTCCAGAGAGAATGTTTCCACTGCTCCAGAGAATGTTTCCACTGCTCCAGAGAATGTGTTTCCACTGCTCCAGAGAATGTTTTCCACTGCTCCAGAGAATGTGTTTCCACTGCTCCAGAGAATGTTTCCACTGTTCCAGAGAATGTTTTCCACTGTTCCAGAGAATGTGTTTCCACTGTTCCAGAGAATTTTTCCACTGTTCCAGAGAATGTTTCCACTGTTCCATTTCCACTGTTCCAGAGAATGTGTTTCCACTGTTCCAGAGAATGTGTTTCCACTGTTCCAGAGAGAATGTTTCCACTGTTCCATTTCCACTGTTCCAGAGAATGTGTTTCCACTGTGTTTCCACTGTTCCATTTCCACTGTTCCAGAGAATGTTTCCACTGTTCCAGAGAATGTGTTTCCACTGTTCCAGAGAATGTGTTTCCACTGTTCCAGAGAATGTGTTTCCACTGTTCCAGAGAATGTGTTTCCACTGTTCCAGAGAATGTGTTTCCACTGCTTCCAGAGAATGTGTTCCACTGCTCCAGAGAATGTGTTTCCACTGCTCCAGAGAATGTGTTTCCACTGCTCCAGAGAATGTGTTTCCACTGCTCCAGAGAATGTTTCCACTGCTCCAGAGAATGTTTCCACTGCTTGTTTCCACTGCTCCAGAGAATGTGTTTCCACTGCTCCAGAGAATGTGTTTCCACTGCTCCAGAGAATGTGTTTCCACTGCTCCAGAGAATGTGTTTCCTGCTCCAGAGAATGTGTTTCTGCTCCAGAGAATGTGTTTCCACTGTTCCAGAGAATGTGTTTCTACTGTTCCAGAGAATGTTTCCACTGTTCCATTTCCACTGTTCCAGAGAATGTGTTTCCACTGTTCCATTTCTACTGTTCCAGAGAATGTTTCCACTGTTCCATTTCCACTGTTCCAGAGAATGTGTTTCCACTGCTCCAGAGAATGTGTTTCCACTGTTCCATTTCCACTGTTCCAGAGAATGTTTCCACTGTTCCAGAGAATGTTTTCCACTGTTCCAGAGAATGTGTTTCCACTGTTCCAGAGAATGTGTTTCCACTGTTCCAGAGAATGTGTTTCCACTGTTCCAGAGAATGTGTTTCCACTGTTCCAGAGAATGTGTTTCCACTGTTCCAGAGAATGTGTTTCCACTGTTCCAGAGAATGTGTTTCCACTGTTCCAGAGAATGTGTTTCCACTGTTCCAGAGAATGTGTTTCCACTGTTCCAGAGAATTTGTTTCCACTGTTCCAGAGAATGTGTTTCTACTGTTCCAGAGAATGTTTCCACTGTTCCATTTCCACTGTTCCAGAGAATGTGTTTCCACTGTTCCAGAGAATGTTTCCACTGCTCCAGAGAATGTTTCCACTGCTCCAGAGAATGTTTCCACTGCTCCAGAGAATGTTTCCACTGATCCAGAGAATGTGTTTCCACTGCTCCAGAGAATGTGTTTCCACTGCTCCAGAGAATGTTTCCACTGCTTGTGTTTCCACTGCTCCAGAGAATGTGTTTCCACTGCTCCAGAGAATGTGTTTCCACTGCTCTAGAGAATGTGTTTCCACTGCTCTAGAGAATGTGTTTCCACTGAATGTGTTTCTCTGTTCCAGAGAATGTTTCCACTGTTCCAGAGAATGTTTTCACTGTTCCAGAGAATGTGTTTCCACTGTTCCAGAGAATGTGTTTCCACTGTTCCAGAGAATGTGTTCCAGAGAATGTGTTTCACTGTTCCAGAGAATGTGTTTCCACTGTTCCAGAGAATGTGTTTCCACTGTTCCAGAGAACTGTTCCAGAGAATGTTTTCCACTGTTCCAGAGAATGATGTGTTTCCACTGTTCCATTTCCGCTGTTCCAAAGAATGTTTCCACTGTTCCAGAGAATGTGTTTCCACTGCTCCAGAGAATGTGTTTCCACTGCCAGAGAATGTTTTCCAGAGAATGTTTCCACTGTTCCAGAGAATGTTTCCACTGTTCCAGAGAATGTGTTTCCACTGTTCCAGAGAATGTGTTTCCAGAGAGAATGTGTTTCCACTGCTCCAGAGAATGTGTTTCCACTGTTCCAGAGAATGTGTTTCCACTGTTCCAGAGAATGTGTTTCCACTGTTCCAGAGAATGTGTTTCCACTGTTCCAGAGAATGTGTTTCCACTGTTCCATTTCCACTGTTCCAGAGAATGTTTCCACTGTTCCAGAGAATGTGTTTCCACTGTTCCAGAGAATGTTCCACTGTTCCAGAGAATGTGTTTCCACTGTTCCATTTCCACTGCTCCAGAGAATGTTTCCACTGCTCCAGAGAATGTTTCCACTGCTCCAGAGAATGTGTTTCCACTGTTCCAGAGAATGCGTTTCCACTGCTCCAGAGAATGCGTTTCCACTGCTCCAGAGAATGCGTTTCCACTGCTCCAGAGAATGCGTTTCCACTGTTCCAGAGAATGTGTTTCCCCAGAAAGCTTTACACCACTCCAGCCCAAGCTTGGCATTGCGCCTGGTGATCTTAGACTTGTGTTTGTAGTCTGTTGTTAGTCTGTAGTCTTATAACAATAGAACATGTAGTCTGTTGTTAGTCTGTAGTCTTATAACAATAGAACATGTAGTCTGTAGTCTTATAACAATAGAACATGTAGTCTGTAGTCTGTCATCTGTAGTCTTATAACAATAGAACATGTAGTCTGTAGTCTTATAACAATAGAACATGTAGTCTGTGGTCTTATAACAATAGAACATGTAGTCTGTAGTCTTATAACAATAGAACATGTAGTCTGTGGTCTTATAACAATAGAACATGTAGTCTGTGGTCTTATAACAATAGAACATGTAGTCTGTGGTCTTATAACAATAGAACATCTAGTCTGTAGTCTGTAGTCTTATAACAATAGAACATGTAGCCTGTAGTCTTATAACAATAGAACATGTAGTCTGTGGTCTTATAACAATAGAACATGTAGTCTGTAGTCTTATAACAGTAGAACATGTAGTCTGTAGTCTTATAACAATAGAACATGTAGTCTGTAGTCTTATAACAATAGAACATGTAGTCTGTATTCTGTAGTCTGTAGTCTTATAACAATAGAACATGTAGTCTATAGTCTTATAACAATAGAACATGTAGTCTATAGTCTTATAACAATAGAACATGTAGTCTGTAGTCTTATAACAATAGAACATGTAGTCTGTAGTCTTATAACAATAGAACATGTAGTCTGTAGTCTTATAACAATAGAACATGTAGTCTGTAGTCTTATAACAATAGAACATGTAGTCTGTGGTCTTATAACAATAGAACATGTAGTCTGTAGTCTTATAACAATAGAACATGTAGTCTGTAGTCTTATAACAATAGAACATGTAGTCTGTAGTCTTATAACAATAGAACATGTAGTCTGTAGTCTTATAACAATAGAACATGTAGTCTGTAGTCTTATAACAATAGAACATGTAGTCTGTAGTCTGTAGTCTTATAACAATAGAACATGTAGTCTGTAGTCTTATAACAATAGAACATGTAGTCTGTAGTCTTATAACAATAGAACATGTAGTCTGTAGTCTTATAACAATAGAACATGTAGTCTGTAGTCTTATAACAATAGAACATGTAGTCTGTAGTCTTATAACAATAGAACATGTAGTCTTATAACAATAGAACATGTAGTCTGTAGTCTTATAACAATAGAACATGTAGTCTGTAGTCTTATAACAATAGAACATGTAGTCTGTAGTCTTATAACAATAGAACATGTAGTCTGTAGTCTTATAACAATAGAACATGTAGTCTGTAACAATAGAACATGTAGTCTGTAGTATAACAATAGAACATGTAGTCTGTAGTCTTATAACAATAGAACATGTAGTCTGTAGTCTTATAACAATAGAACATGTAGTCTGTAGTCTTATAACAATAGAACATGTAGTCTGTTAGTCTGTATATACAATAGAACATGTAGTCTGTTAGTCTGTAGTCTTATAACAATAGAACATGTAGTCTGTAGTCTTATAAACAATAGAACATGTAGTCTGTAAGTCTTATAACAATAGAACATGTAGTCTGTAGTCTTATAACAATAGAACATGTAGTCTGTAGTCTTATAACAATAGAACATGTAGTCTGTAGTCTGTAGTCTGTAGTCTTATAACAATAGAACATGTAGTCTGTAGTCTTATAACAATAGAACATGTAGTCTGTAGTCTTATAACAATAGAACATGTAGTCTGTAGTCTTATAACAATAGAACATGTAGTCTGTATAAACAATAGAACATGTAGTCTGTAGTCTTATAACAATAGAACATGTAGTGTAGTCTTATAACAATAGAACATGTAGTCTGTAGTCTTATAACAATAGAACATGTAGTCTGTAGTCTTATAACAATAGAACATGTAGTCTGTAGTCTTATAACAATAGAACATGTAGTCTGTAGTCTTATAACAATAGAACATGTAGTCTTATAAACAATAGAACATGTAGTCTGTAGTCTTATAACAATAGAACATGTAGTCTGTAGTCTTATAACAATAGAACATGTAGTCTGTAGTCTTATAACAATAGAACATGTAGTCTTATAACAATAGAACATGTAGTCTGTAGTCTTATAACAATAGAACATGTAGTCTGTAGTCTTATAACAATAGAACATGTAGTCTGTAGTTTATAACAATAGAACATGTAGTCTGTAGTCTTATAACAATAGAACATGTAGTCTTATAACAATAGAACATAGTCTATAGTCTTATAACAATAGAACATGTAGTCTGTAGTCTTATAACAATAGAACATGTAGTCTGTAGTCTTATAACAATAGAACATGTAGTCTGTAGTCTTATAACAATAGAACATGTAGTCTGTAGTCTTATAACAATAGAACATGTAGTCTTATAACAATAGAACATGTAGTCTGTAGTCTTATAACAATAGAACATGTAGTCTGTAGTCTTATAACAATAGAACATGTAGTCTGTAGTCTTATAACAATAGAACATGTAGTCTGTAGTCTTAAACAATAGAACATGTAGTCTGTTAGTCTGTAGTCTTATAACAATAGAACATGTAGTCTGTTAGTCTGTAGTCTTATAACAATATAACATGTGTCTGAGTCTGTAGTCTTATAACAATAGAACATGTAGTCAGTCTGTAGTCTTATAACAATAGAACATGTAGTCTGTAGTCTTATAACAATAGAACATGTAGTCTGTAGTCTTATAACAATAGAACATGTAGTCTGTAGTCTTATAACAATAGAACATGTAGTCTGTAGTCTTATAACA
Source organism: Oncorhynchus tshawytscha (assembly GCF_018296145.1). Taxonomy (NCBI): domain Eukaryota; kingdom Metazoa; phylum Chordata; class Actinopteri; order Salmoniformes; family Salmonidae; genus Oncorhynchus; species Oncorhynchus tshawytscha. The sequence continues at coordinate 83,936,769 of NC_056438.1, forward strand.
ATAGAACATGTAGTCTGTAGTCTTATAACAATAGAACATGTAGTCTGTAGTCTTATAACAATAGTTAGTCTGTAGTCTTATAACAATAGGAGTCTGTAGTCTTATAACAATAGAACATGTAGTCTTATAACAATAGAACATGTAGTCTGTAGTCTTATAACAATAGAACATGAGTCTGTAGTCTTATAACAATAGAACATGTAGTCTGTATCTTATAACAATAGAACATGTAGTCTGTAGTCTTATAACAATAAACTGTAGTCTAGTCTGTAGTCTTATAACAATAGAACATGTAGTCTGTAGTCTGTAGTCTTATAACAATAAACATGTAGTCTGTAGTCTTATAACAATAGAACATAGTCTTATAAACAATAGAACATGTAGTCTATTAGTCTTATAACAATAGAACATGTAGTCTGTAGTCTTATAACAATAGAACATGTAGTCTGTAGTCTTATAACAATAGAACATGTAGTCTCTATAACAATAGAACATGTAGTCTGTAGTCTTATAACAATAGAACATGTAGTCTGTAGTCTTATAACAATAGAACATGTAGTCTGTAGTCTTATAACAATAGAACATGTAGTCTGTAGTCTTATAACAATAAACATGTAGTCTGTTAGTCTGTAGTCTTATAACAATAGAACATGTAGTCTGTAGTCTTATAACAATAGAACATGTAGTCTCTATAACAAACTAGAACATAGTCTGTAGTCTTAAAAAAATAGAACATGTAGTCTGTAGTCTTATAACAATAGAACATGTAGTCTGTAGTTTATAACAATAGAACATGTAGTCTGTAGTCTTATAACAATAGAACATGTAGTCTGTAGTCTTATTACAATAGAACAGGTAGTCTTATAACAATAGAACATGTAGTCTGTAGTCTTATAACAATAGAACATGTAGTCTGTAGTCTTATAACAATAGAACATGTAGTCTGTAGTCTTAAACAATAGAACATGTAGTCTGTACTATTACAGGAGCTTATAACAATAGAACATGTAGTCTGTAGTCTTATAACAATAGAACATGTAGTCTTATAACAATAGAACATGTAGTCTGTAGTCTTATAACAATAGAACATGTAGTCTGTAGTCTTATAACAATAGAACATGTAGTCTGTAGTCTTATAACAATAGAACATGTAGTCTGTAGTCTTATAACAATAGAACATGTAGTCTGTTAGTCTTAGTCTTATAACAATAGAACATGTAGTCTGTTAGTCTTAGTCTTATAACAATATAACATGTGGTCTGTAGTCTGTAGTCTTATAACAATAGAACATGTAGTCTGTAGTCTGTAGTCTTATAACAATAGAACATGTAGTCTGTAGTCTTATAACAATAGAACATGTAGTCTGTAGTCTTATAACAATAGAACATGTAGTCTGTAGTCTTATAACAATAGAACATGTAGTCTTATAACAATAGAACATGTAGTCTGTAGTCTTATAACAATAGAACATGTAGTCTGTAGTCTTATAACAATAGAACATGTAGTCTGTAGTCTTATAACAATCGAACATGTAGTCTGTAGTCTTATAACAATAGAACATGTAGTCTTATAACAATAGAACATGTAGTCTGTAGTCTTATAACAATAGAACATGTAGTCTGTAGTCTTATAACAATAGAACATGTAGTCTGTAGTCTTATAACAATAGAACATGTATTCTGTAGTCTTATAACAATAGAACATGTAGTCTGTTAGTCTGTAGTCTTATAACAATAGAACATGTAGTCTGTTAGTCTGTAGTCTTATAACAATATAACATGTGGTCTGTAGTCTGTAGTCTTATAACAATAGAACATGTAGTCTGTAGTCTTATAACAATAGAACATGTAGTCTGTAGTCTTATAACAATAGAACATGTAGTCTGTCTTATAACAATAGAACATGTAGTCTTATAACAATAGAACATGTAGTCTGTAGTCTTATAACAATAGAACATGTAGTCTGTAGTCTTATAACAATAGAACATGTAGTCTGTAGTCTTATAACAATAGAACATGTAGTCTGGTCTTATAACAATATAACATGTAGTCTGTTAGTCTGTAGTCTTATAACAATAGAACATGTAGTCTGTAGTCTTATAACAATAGAACATGTAGTCTGTAGTCTTATAACAATAGAACATGTAGTCTGTAGTCTTAAAAAATAGAACATGTAGTCTGTAGTCTTATAACAATAGAACATGTAGTCTGTAGTCTTATAACAATAGAACATGTAGTCTGTAGTCTTATAACAATAGAGACTTTTGATTTTGAGAGAGAGAGAGAGAGAAACCAATTTTGATAAACTCCCATATCTACTGGGTGAAATACCACAGTGTGCCATCATAGCAGCAAGATGTGTGACCTGTTGCCACAAGAAAAGGGCAACCAGTGAAGAACAAACACCATTGTAAATACAACTCATATTTAGGTTTATTTCTCTTTTTGTACTTTAACTATTTGCACATCGTTATAACAGTGTATAGAGTCGTAATATGACATTTGAAATGTCTTAATTGCTTTTAAATATTTATGAATGTAACTTAGTATTATATTGTTTATTTCACTTTTTGTTTTAACTCTTTAAGCCTATAAAACCTATAAAGACCAGTACAACAACAAATGGCACTAACTGAGGAGTCCAAAAACACAAACATCTTCTGGCTAAATTGGAAAACCCCAAAACAATCTAAACAAGGAATTGCCGATACAAAATTGTTGAAACACTTTACAACACCGTCCAAACTGATGCAAACGCAGAACAACGCCAAATTCAGAAGTTGAATGGATTAGAAAAAGCTATAAAGGACAAACAAAATCCATTGGACTCCACAGTTACTGACCAGGAGCTCTATAAGAAACTAAACTATTACTGACCAGGAGCTCTATAAGAAACTAAACTATTACTGAAACTATTAAACTGACCAGGAGCTCTATAAGAAACTAAACTATTACTGACCAGGAGCTCTATAAGAAACTAAACTATTACTGACCAGGAGCTCTATAAGAAACTAAACTATTACTGACCAGGAGCTCTATAAGAAACTAAACTATTACTGACCAGGAGCTCTATAAGAAACTAAACTAGACCAGGAGCTCTATAAGAAACTAAACTATTACTGACCAGGAGCTCTATAAGAAACTAAACTATTACTGACCAGGAGCTCTATAAGAAACTAAACTATTACTGACCAGGAGCTCTATAAGAAACTAAACTATTACTGACCAGGAGCTCTATAAGAAACTAAACTATTACTGACCAGGAGCTCTATAAGAAACTAAACTATTACTGACCAGGAGCTCTATAAGAAACTTCATGCCCTCAAATTTAAAAAGCATGTGGACCTGATGGCATCCTAAATGAGATGCTCGAACTCTCTAGTGCAACATTTCAATTGCCTATATTTAAACAGTTTAATTTGATACTGATTTTAGGTTATTTCCCTGACTTCTGGAATCAAGGACTCATAACCCCAATCTTTAAGAACGGAGACAAACTTGACCCTAACAATTACAGAGGCATTTGTGTGAACAGTAACCTGGGAAAGGTTTTCTGTAGAATTATACATTTAAGAGTTCCAAACTTCCTAAATAAGCACAATGTCTTGAGTAAAAGCCAAATTGGATTTATGCAAAAACATGGCACGAACAATCACATTTACACCCGACACACCACATCTAATTTGCATACCGCACCAACAGATCCACAGATGACACAATCTCTATTGCACTCCACACTGCCCTTTCCCACCTGGACAAAAGGACACCTATGTGAGAATGCTATTCATTGACTTCAGCTCAGTTCAACCCCATTGTGCCCTCAAAGCTCATCACTAAGCTAAGGACCCTGGGGCTAAACGCCTCCCTCTGCAACTGGATCCTGGACTTCCTGATTGGCCGACCCCAGGTGGTGAGGGTAGGTAACTACACCTCCGCCACGCTGATCCTCAATACGGGGGCGCCTCGGGGGTGCATGCTAGAACTATTATGCACTGTTATACTGTACTCTGTATCAACTTCTGCCTACAATCGTATTACAATTGAGTATTTTAATACTTAAACTAAGAGTCTGTGTTTCCTTTCCATTACTAATGTATGTTTGATAACTATATAGACCTGATCATCTGTTAAAGAAATTGATCAACAATTTTTTAAACTTATTTTTACTTTATTATTATTTTTTCTTAACTTCTTAAAGTTAAGGGCTTGTAAGTAAGTAATTTACTGTGAGGTCTACTACACCCGTTGTATTCAGCATTTCACTGTGAGGTCTACTACACCCGTTGTATTCAGCATTTCACTGTGAGGTCTACTACACCTGTTGTATTCAGCATTTCACTGTGAGGTCTACTACACCTGTTGTATTCAGCATTTCACTGTGAGGTCTACTACACCTGTTGTATTCAGCATTTCACTGTAAGGTCTACTACACCTGTTGTATTCAGCATTTCACTGTAAGGTCTACTACACCTGTTGTATTCAGCATTTCACTGTAAGGTCTACTACACCTGTTGTATTCAGCATTTCACTGTGAGGTCTACTACACCTGTTGTATTCAGCATTTCACTGTAAGGTCTACTACACCTGTTGTATTCAGCATTTCACTGTGAGGTCTACTACACCTGTTGTATTCAGCATTTCACTGTAAGGTCTACTACACCTGTTGTATTCAGCATTTCACTGTGAGGTCTACTACACCTGTTGTATTCAGCATTTCACTTGAGGTCTACTACACCTGTTGTATTCAGCATTCCACTGTAAGGTCTACTACACCTGTTGTATTCAGCATTTCACTGTGAGGTCTACTACACCTGTTGTATTCAGCATTTCACTGTAAGGTCTACTACACCTGTTGTATTCAGCATTTCACTGTAGGTCTACTACACCTGTTGTATTCAGTAATTCACTGTGAGGTCTACTACACCTGTTGTATTCAGCATTTCACTGTGAGGTCTACTACACCTGTTGTATTCAGCATTTCACTGTGAGGTCTACAGCTGTTGTATTTGGCTTATGTGACAAATACAATTTGATTTGATGGATGAACATATCCACCAGAATAGTAAAAACATGTACACTGGCTTTATCGACTTTCAAAAAGCATTTGATTCTATTTGGATTATAGGACTGTTCTACACATTTATTGAAAGTGGTCTAGGGGATAAACATATGACAATTTTAATCAACTGGCAATACTCGCAGCATCAAAATTGCCAAGAAATATTCAATATTTACATCAAAGAATTGGCCACTATTCTAGAGAAATCCCACAATTCAGAGGTTAAGTGCCTGCTCTTCGCAGATGACCTGCGCCTGCTGTCACCGACCCCCTGGTAGTAAACAAATAATTACTTAGGTTTAAATATATAGACTACTGCACACAATACAATTTAAATAGGTTTAAATATATAGAGTACTGTACACAATACAATTACTTAGGTTTAAATATATAGAGTACTTACATACTACAATTAATTAGCTTTAAATATATATTGATCACTAAAGGAAGAGGTAATAGTAGTTAGTTGTATAGTAGTTAGTTAGTTGTATAGTAATAGTAGTTAGTTGTATAGTAATAGTAGTTAGTAATAGTAGTTAGCTAGTTCTATAGTAATAGTAGTTAGTTAGTTCTATAGTAATAGTAGTTAGTAATAGTAAGTTAGTTATATAGTAATAGTAGTTAGTTATATAGGAATAGTAGTTAGTTATATAGTAATAGTAGTTAGTTAGTTATATAGTAATAGTAGTAAGTTAGTTGTATAGTAACAGTAGTTAGTTGTATAGTAACAGTAGTTAGTTGTATAGTAACAGTAGTTAGTTGTATAGTAACAGTAGTTAGCTAGTTTTATAGTAATAGTAGTTAGATAGTAATAGTAGTTAGTTAGTTCTATAGTAGTAGTAGTTATATAGTCATAGTAGTTAGTTCTATAGTAATAGTAGTTAGTTAGTTCTATAGTAATATTAGTAATAGTAGTTAGTAGTTTGTTCTATAGTAATAGTAGTTAGTAGTAGTAGTAGTTAGTTAGTTCTATAGTAATATTAGTTATATAGTAGTTAGTTATATAGTAATAGTAGTTGCATAGTAATACTAGTTAGTTATATAGTAATACTAGTTAGTTATATAGTAATAGTAGTTCTATAGTAATAGTAGTTAGTTATATAGTAATAGTAGTTAGTAATAGTAAGTTAGTTATATAGTAATAGTAGTTAGTTATATAGTAATAGTAGTTAGTTAGTTGTATAGTAACAGTAGTTAGTTGTATAGTAACAGTAGTTAGTTATATAGTAATAGTAGTTAGTTAGTTGTATAGTAACAGTAGTTAGCTAGTGTTATAGTAATAGTAGTTATTTAGTTAGATAGTAATAGTAGTTAGTTAGTTCTATAGTAGTAGTAGTTATATAATCATAGTAGTTAGTTCTATAGTAATATTAGTAATAGTAGGTAGTAGTTTGTTCTATAGTAATAGTAGTTAGCAGTAGTAGTAGTTAGTTCTATAGTAATATTAGTTAGTTATATAGTAGTTAGTTATATAGTAATAGTAGTTGTATAGTAATACTAGTTAGTTCTATAGTAATAGTAGTTCTATAGTAATAGTTAGTTCTATAGTAATAGTAGTTAGTTACATAGTAATAGTAGTTATTTACATAGTAATAGTTATATAGTAATAGTAGTTAGTTGTATAGTAATAATAGTTAGTTCTATAGTAATAGTAGTTCTATAGTAATAGTAGTTAGTTCTATAGTAATAGTAGTTAGCTAGTTCTATAGTTATAGTAGTTAGTTATATAATAATCGTCTTTAGCTAGTTCTATAGTAATAGTAGTTCTACAGATAACCATGTATATGGTCTCTCCTACAGATAACCATGTATATGGTCTCTCCTACAGATAACCATGGATATGGTCTCTCCTACAGATAACCATGGATATGGTCTCTCCTACAGATAACCATGGATATGGTCTCTCCCACAGATAACCATGGATATGGTCTCCCCCACAGATAACCACGGATATGGTCTCCCCCACAGATAACCACACATATGGTCTCCCCTACAGATAACCACGCATATGGTCTCTCCTACACATGATCAGCAGCAAAGCAGGAACTGGAGTGTCGTCAGGATACCACTACCTTCTCTCTAATGTCAGGCAAAGATGATGGATATACTGACAAGATACGTGTCTCTCCGCCCTAACAATGGGAGTCGTTGTCCACAAAGAGGCACGGCAGGCTGTTCTAACTCCCGCCTGTCCTTTCTTTGGAATGGTGGATACATCTCATTACTCTAGTCCTTTTTTGAATAAATGAGGGTTGTCCAAGTCATCCACCTGTATTGAATGGAGAGAGATGCTATGCTGCTAGCCTCATGAATGGAGAGAGATGCTATGCTGCTAGCCTCATGAATGGAGAGAGATGCTATGCTGCTAGCCTCATGAATGGAGAGAGATGCTATGCTGCTAGCCTCATGAATGGAGAGAGATGCTATGCTGCTAGCCTCATGAATGGAGAGAGATGCTATGCTGCTAGCCTCATGAATGGAGAGAGATGCTATGCTGCTAGCCTCATGAATGGAGAGATGCTATGCTGCTAGCCTCATGAATGGAGAGATATGCTAGGCTGCTAGCCTCATGAATGGAGAGAGATGCTTTGCTACTAGCCTCATGAATGGAGAGAGATGCTATGCTACTAGCCTCATGAATGGAGAGAGATGCTATGCTATTAGCCTCATGAATGGAGAGGGATGCTATGCTATTAGCCTCATGAATGGAGAGGGATGCTATGCTACTAGCCTCATGAATATGCATAGCCATCTGGAGACAAATCCGAGATAGTTTTTTTTTGTCAAAGTCACGTGTCCTACTTATATCAGTACACTCGTAACAACAGCATTACCAAACTTCCATTAGATCAAATAAACCTCATGTAGCAAGTCATTTGTTGACCAAATCTGACACACTCATTGACCTCCCCACAAAAACGTGTTTGTTGGTGGGCGAAACAATGAACACACGCCACCTGCTGGAGGGAGACAGATTTTCCACCTCTCGCTTCCTCTCTGTCAGATAAAATCCCTGACCCCTGACCTCTAACGCCTCATAAACCAAACCCTACCACTACATACACTACACAGAAAACAGTTTCCTTTGTGAAAGCCCTGACCCCTGTGTTATCATTTTCAGTGACAGCTACAAGGTCACCTAGGCACCTGAAATTATACTGAATAACGTATAAACGCAACATGCAACAATTTCAAATATTTTACAGAGTTACTGTTCATATAAGGAAATCAGTCAATTTAAATGAATTCATTAGGCCCTAATCTATGGATTTCACATGACTGGGCCGGGGTGCAGCCATGGTGGGCCTGGGAGGGCATAGGCCCACCCAATGGGGAGCATAGCCCAGCCAGAATGAGTTTTTCCCCACAAAAGGACTTTACAGGCAGAAATACTCCTCAGCTGTGCTGGCATGGTTACAAGTGCTGGGGTTATGAGGCCAGTTGGACGTTCTGCCAAATTCCCTAGAGCGACGTTGGAGACAGCTTATGGTAGGGAAATTAACATTCAATTCTTTGGCAAGAGCTCTGCACAAAATTTGAAAGAAAAATATTTTTGTGCGTATGGAACATTTCTGGTGTCTTTTATTTCAGCTCATGAAACATGGGACCAACACTTAACATGTTGTGTTTATATTGTTGTTCCATGTATTTATTTGAAAAACTGATGCTTCGGCACATCTCTTGATGCTCTGATGCGTCAGCCTGTCCCACCGAAAATACACAGCTGAAATGAGGTGACGTTTCTGAGAAAGATCATTTGAAAAAGAAAATATTATTGAGTAAGTGTATTCAGCGGGTTTCTTTAAATGTTTATAAGATGTAAAAATTGAAATGTAACGCTTTGAGGGTTGTGTGGGGTCCCTGAATACCACTGGTTTAGGGGTCAGTGGTTAAGGGTTAGAGAGCAGGGGTTAAGGGTTAGAGAGCCGGGGTTAAGTGTTAGGGATTAAGTGTTAGAGAGCAGGGGTTAAGGGTTAGAGGTTAGGTGTTAAGGGTTAGAGGTTAGGGGTTAGGGATTAAGTGTTAGAGAGCAGGGGTTAAGTGTTAGAGAGCAGGGGTTAAGTGTTAGAGAGCAGGGGTTAAGTGTTAGAGAGCCGGGGTTAAGTGTTAGAGAGCCGGGGTTAAGTGTTAGAGAGCCGGGGTTAAGTGTTAGAGAGCCGGGGTCAAGTGTTAGAGAGCAGGGGTTAAGTTTTAGAGAGCAGGGGTTAAGTGTTAGGGTTAGGGATTAAGTGCAGTGGTTAGGGGTTAAGTGTTAGAGAGCAAGGGTTAGGGGTTAGGGATTAAGTGCAGTGGTTAGGGGTTAAATTTAGGGGTTAGGGATTAAGTGCAGGGGTTAGGGATTAAGTGCAGGGGTTAGGGGTTAAGTGTTAGTGGTTATGGGTGAAGTGTAAGGCGTTAAGGGTTAAGTGTAAGGGGTTAGGGGTTAAGTGCAGGGGTTAAGGGTTGTTTCTGGACAGGAACCTCTTTTCTATGTGTGCAGAGACTCTCTATGGCCACTGGGGGGCCCTAAGTAACTACAACATCAACAACCACTGTGGGTTTTAACCATGTACATGGTTAAATGAACAGTAAACCTTACACTCACAAAGTTCCAAAAGAATAAAGACATTTCAAATGTCATATGATGTGCAAATAGTTAAAGTACAAAAGGGAAAATAAATAAGCATAAATATGGGTTGTATTTACAATGGTGTTTGTTCCTCACTGGTTGCCCTTTTCTTGAGGCAACAGGTCTCACATCGTGCTACTATGATGGCCCACTGTGGTATTTCACCCAGTAGATATGGGAGTTTATCAAAATTGGGTTTGTTTTCAAATTCGTTGTGTATCTGTGTTATCTGAGGGAAATATGTGTCTCTAATATGGTCATACATTTGGCAGGAGGTTAGGAAGTGCAGCTCAGTTCCCACCTCATTTTGTGGGCAGTGAGCACATAGCCTGTCTTCTCTTGAGAGCCATGTCTGCCTACGGCAGCCTTTCTCAAAGGCAAGGCTATCCTCACTGAGTCTGTACATAGTCAAAGCTTTCCTTAAATTTGGGTCAGTCACAGTGGACAGGTATTCTGCCACTGTACTCTCTGTTTAGGGCCAAATAGCATTCTAGTTTGCTCTGTTTTTTTGTTATTTCAAATGTGTAAAGCAATTATCTTTTTGTATTCTTATGTATTCTTATGATTTGGTTGGGTCTAATTGTGCTGCTGTCCTGGGGCTCTGTGGGGCTCTGTGTGTTTGTGAACAGAGCCCCAGGACCAGCTTGCTTAGGGGCCTCTTCTCCAGATTCATCTCTCTATAGGTGATGGCTTTGTTATGGAAGGATTGGGAATCACTTCCTTTTAGGTGGTTGTAGATTTTATTTTATTTTTTACCCCATTTTTGTGGTATCCAATTGGTAGTTACAGTCTTGTCCCATCGATGCGACTCCCGTACGGACTCTGGAGAGGAAATGTTGAGAGCCATTCGTCCTCCGAAACACAACCCAGGCCAGCCACACTACTTCTTGACACAACGCCCGCTTAACCTGGAAACCAGCCGCACCAATGTGTCGGAGGAAACACCGTACACTTGGCGACCATGTCAGCATGCACTGCGCCCGGCCCACCACAGAAGTTGCTAGTGTACAATGGGACAAGAACATCCCTGCCGGCCAAACCCTCTCCTAACCCGCACCTCCCCATGTGTCTTCCAGTCGCGGCCGCCTGGACTGGAACCCAGAATCTCTGATGCCTTAGAACGCTGATCCACCCAGGAGACCCAGGTGGTTGGAGAATTTAACGGCTCTGTCCTGGATTTTGATAATTAGCGGGTATCGACCTAATTCTGCTCTGCATTATTTGGTGTTTTACGTTGTACACAGATGATATTTTTACAGAATTCTGAATGCAGAGTCTCAATTTGGTGTTTGTCCCATTTTTGTGATTTCTTGGTTGGTGAGCGGACCCCAGACATCACAACCATAAAGGGTAATGGGTTCTAAAACTAATTCAAGTATTTTTAGCCAGATCCTAATTGGTGTGTTGAATTTGATGTTCCTTTTGATGGCGTAGAAGGCCCTTCTTGCCTTATCTTGTCTCTCAGCTCGTTCACAGCTTTGTGGAAGTTTCCTGTGGTGCTGATGTTTAGGCCGAGGTAGGTTATTTGTGTGCTCTAGGACAACGGTGTCTAGATGGAATCTGTAACTGGACCATTAGTTGTGTCTGTCGGTGCCAGAGATGGCCGAGATGGCTGCCTCGCTTCGCGTTCCTAGGAAACAATGCAGTATTTTTTTTTAATGTGTTATTTCTTACATTGGTACCCCAGGTCGTAATCTTAGGTTTCATTACATACAGTCGGGAGGAACTACTGAATATAAGAGCAACAACAACTCACCATCATTACGACCAGGAATACGACTTTCCCGAAGCGGATCCCAGGACAATGGATCGGATCCCAGCCGATGAATCAAAACAACAACACCGTAAAAAGGGCAGACGAAGCGGTCTTCTGGTCAGGCTCCGGAGACGGGCACATCGCGCACCGCTCCCGAGCATACTACTCGCCAATGTCCAGTCTCTCGACAACAAGGTTGATGAAATCCGAGCAAGGGTAGCATTCCAGAGGGACATCAGAGACTGTAACGTTCTCTGCTTCACGGAAACATGGCTCACTCGAGACACGCTATCGGAGTCGGTAGAGGCAGCTGGTTTCTTCACGCATCGCGCCGACAGAAACAAACATCTTTCTGGTAAGAAGAGGGGCGGGGGCGTATGCTTTATGGTTAACGAGACGTGGTGTGATCATAACAACATACAGGAACTCAAGTCCTTCTGTTCACCTGACTTAGAATTCCTCACAATCAAATGTCGACCGCATTATCTACCAAGAGAATTCTCTTCGGTTATAATCACAGCCGTATATATTCCCCCCCCAAGCAGACACATCGATGGGCCTGAACAAACTTTATTTGACTCTTTGCAAACTGGAAACCACATATCCTGAGGCTGCATTCATTGTAGCTGGGGATTTTAACAAGGCTAATCTGAAAACAAGACTCCCTAAATTGTATCAGCATATCGATTGCGCAACCAGGGCTGGTAAAACCCTGGATCATTGTTATTCTAACTTCCGCGATGCACATGAGGCGCTCCCCCGCCCTCCTTTCGGAAAAGCTGACGACAACTCCATTTTGTTGCTTCCAGCCTATAGACAGAAACTAAAACAGGAAGCTCCCGCGCTCAGGTCTGTTCAACGCTGATCTGACCAATCTGATTCCACGCTTCAAGCTTCGATCACGTGGATTGGGATATGTTCCGCATTGCGTCAAACAACAACATTGAATACGCTGATTCGGTGAGCGAGTTCATTAGAACGTGCATCGGCGATGTCGTACCCACAGCAACTATTAAAACATTCCCAAACCAGAAACCGTGGATTGATGGCAGCATTCGTGCAAAACTGAAAGCGCGAACCAGTGCTTTTAACCAGGGCAAGGAAACATGACTGGAAACATGACCGAATACAAACAGTGTAGCTATTCCCTCCAAGGCAATCAAACAAGCGAAGCGTCAGTAGAGAGTCAAAGTAGTGTCGCAATTCAATGGCTCAGACACAAGAGGTATGTGGCAGGGTCTACAGTCAATCACGGACTACAAAAAGAAAACCAGCCCCGTCGCAGACCAGGATGTGTTGCTCGCAGACAGACTAAACAATTCTTTGCTCGCTTTGAGGACAACACAGTGCCACTGACACGGCCCGCTACCAAAACCTGTGGACTCTCCTTCTCTGTGGCAGACTTGAGTAAAACATTTAAACGTGTTAACCCTCGCAAGGTTGCAGGCCCAGACGGCATCCCCAGCCACACCCTCAGAGCATGCACAGACCAGCTGGCTGGTGTGTTTACGGACATATTCAATCAATCCCTATCCCAGTTTGCTGTTCCCACATGCTTCAAGAGGGCCACCATTGTTCCTGTTCCCAAGAAAGCTAAGGTAACTGAGCTAAACGATTACCGCCCCGTAGCACTCACATCCGTCATCATGAAGTGCTTTGAGAGACTAGTCAAGGACCATATCACCTCCACCCTACCTAACACCCTAGACCCACTCCAATTTGCTTACCACCCCAATAGGTCCACAGACGACGCAATCGCAACCACACTGCACAAACCCATCTGGACAAGAGGAATACCTATGTGAGAATGCTGTTCATCGATTACAGCTCAGCATTTAACACCATAGTACCCTCCAAACTTGTCATCAAGCTCGAGACCCTTGGTCTCGACCCCGCGATGTGCAACTGGGTACTGGACTTCCTGACCGGCCGCCCCCAGGTGGTGAGAGTAGGTAACAACATTTCCACCCCGCTGATCCTCAACACTGGGGCCCTACATGGGTGCATTCTCAGCCCTCTCCTGTACTCCCTGTTCACCCACGACTGCGTGGCCATGCATGCCTCCAACTCAATCATCATGTTTGCAGACGACACTATAGTGGTAGGCTTGATTACCAACAACAATGAGACGGCCTACAGGGAGGAGGTGAGGGCCATTGGAGTGTGGTGTCAGGAAAATAACCTCACACTCAACGTCAACAAAAAGAAAGGAGATGATCGTGGACTTCAAGAAACAGCAGAGGGAGCACCCCCCTATCCACATCGACTGGACAGTAGTAGAGAGGGTAGTAAGTTTTAAGTTCCTCGGCGTACACATCACGGACAAACTGAATTGGTCCACCCACACAGACAGCATCGTGAAGAAGGCGCAGCAGCGCCTCTTCAACCTCAGGAGGCTGAA